>NC_142461.1:94922727-95074242 GCF_049115385.1 Moschus berezovskii | reverse complement strand
TTTTTATACATTATACTTCACTTAAAACTGTTACAAAACAATGGCTATGTTTCCCTGAGCAATAATTTTTTTACATGACAACAGAAGCATAAGGAATAAAATCAGAAGTAAGAAGTGGGACTACATCAAACTAAAAAGCTTCTACACAATAAAAGAAATGACTGACAAAAACAAAAAGCAACCTACCAAATAGGAGAAAATATTTGCAAAACATATATCTCATCAACATATATAAAGAATTCCTACAACTCAATAACAAATTAACAAATAATCCAATTTTAAAATGGACAAAGGACCTAAAGGTCAAAGGACATTTTTCTAAAAATGATATGTAAATGGCCAACAAGTACATTAAAAAGTGCTCAACATCACTAATCATTAGAGAAATGCAGATCAAAATCACAATGAGATATCACCTCATTCCTATTAGAATTACTATCATCAAAAAGATAAGAGATAAATGCTAGTGAGGATTTGGAGAAAAAGGAACTCATGCACTGGTGGTGGGGTTATAAGTTTGTGCTACCACTATGGAAAACAGTATGGAGGTGCCTCGAAAAATTAAAACTAGAATTACTATATGATCTAGCAACTTCACTTCTGGGTATATACCCAAAAGAAAATCAGTAAGTGAAAGAGCTATCTGGACCCGCATGTTCACAGCAGCATTATTTACAATCACTTAAACATGGAAACAACCTAAATGTTCATCAACAGATGAATGGCTAAAGAAAATGTGGTAAATAGATATCAATGAAATACCATTCAGTTATTTTAAAAAGAAGGAAATCTTCCATTTGGGACAACGTGGATGGGCCTTATGAAATAAGTCAGAGAAAGACAAATACTGTGTGTTCTTACTTATGTGAAATTTTTAAAAATCCAACTCCTAGAAAAAGGGATCACATCTGTGGTTCAGAATGTGTTTCAGATGAGAAGCAGGGCATGGAAGTGGTGCAATTGGATGAAGACAGAAGGTACAAAGATAAGATTTATAAGATAGATAAGTCCTGGGGATGTGAAGGGCAACATGATGATTGTAGTTAATACCACTACATAGATTATTTGAAAGTTGCCAAAAGAGTAAATTCTAAAAATTCTCATCACAAAGGAAGAATGTTTTTTTGTATATCTGTGAAATGATAAATGATAATTAAAGTTACTTCAATAATCATTTCACAATAAGTATAAGACAAGCCATCATGCTGTACATCCTAAACTTATACAGTGCTATATGTCAACTATATTCCAATAAAACTGAGAGGAAATAAAAGGAATTAGGAGGAAAATGTTAACATTTGGACAACTACTTCCTAAATTCCTTTAGGCATTTTTGAACATTGATAAGTGTTCAGGGTATATACAATTCTTGTATCAGTGAACTAACCACAATACCCAGATTATGTGTTTTATTCAAGTATTCAAGTTGTTCTCAGGACCTCTAAAATTATAAGGTATCAAACCAGTTTCATTGGGATTTATTTCTACCTAGAAGACAGTTTTTCCAGTATAACAAAAAAAAAAAATGTCATTTAAAATATTCCTATCTGGCTTCCAGTTCAAGATGGCAGAGGAGAAGAACGTGCACTCATCTCCTCCTGTAAGAGCACCAAAATTGCAACTAGTTGTTGAACAACCATGGACAAGAAGACATAAGAGCACACCAGAAAAAAGATACCCCACATCCTAAGACAAAGAAGAAGCCACAGCGAAACAGTAGGAGGAGCGCAATCACAATAAAATGAAATTCCATACCTGCCAGGTGGGTGACCCACAGACTGGAGAATAAAAATACCAAAGAAGTTTTTGTACTGTTGTGAAGATTCTAAGCTCCAGGCTTCCCAGCCAGGGGATCCAACAAAGGGACTTGGATTCCCAGGGAAGCTATCCTTGAGGGCCAACAGGATTTGATTACAGGCCTTCCAGAGGCCTGCGGGAAACAGAGACCCCAGTCTTGGAGGGCACAAACAAAATTTTCACACCCAAGGAACTAGAGGAGAGGAGCAGTGATCCCACAGGAAACTGAACCTAAACTATCTGCCAGTCTTGTAGGGCCTCCTGTGGAAGTGTGGGTTGGCAGGGGCTCAACACAGGGACACAGGCACTGGAAGGTCCCCCTTGGACTAAACACTCCTGGAGTTCACCACCAACCCTACCATAAAGCCCTTAGACCCCAGGGCTATATCGCCTCAGGCCAAACTACCGGGGGGGAGTGCAACCCCACCCACCAGCAGATAATTGAATTAAAGCTTTACTGAGCAAGACCCTGCACACTAGAGCAAGACCCAGTTTTTCCCATTGCCAGTCCCCATCAAGAAGCTTACACAAGCCTCATAGGCACAGCCATCAGAGTCAACAGAAGAAGCAAGAAGAAGCACAGTCTCACAGTGGCTAAAACAAAAACCATATTACAGAAAATTAATCATGATGAAAAAGCAGAAAGTTACGTCCCAGATGAAGGAACAAGATAAAATTCCAGAAAAACAACTAAATGAAGTGGAGATAGGCAACTTTCCAGAAAAAAGAATTTAGAATGATAGTGAAGATGATCCAGAATCTCAGGAAAAGAATGGAGGCAAAGACTGAGAAAATGCAAGACATTTTTAAAAAAGACCTACAAGAACCAAAGAACAAACAAACAGATGAATAATACACTAGAAGGAATCCATAGCAGAATAACTGAGGTAGAAGAATGGATAAATGACCTGGAAGACAAACGGTGAATATCACTGCCACAGAACAGAATACAGAAAAAAGAATGAAAAGAAATGAAGACAGACTAAATGACCTCAGAGACAACATTAAACACACCAGCATCTGCATTATAGGGGTCCCAGAAGGAGAAGAGAGAGAGAAAGGACTTGAGAAAACATTTTAAAGAGATAATAGCTGAAAACTTTCTGAGCATGGGAAAGGAAATAGTCAACCAAGTCCAGGAAGCACAGAGATTCCCGGGAAGGAGAAACACAAGGAGAAACACATCGAAACACATAGTAATCGAACTGACAAAAATTAAAGAGAGAGATAAAATATTAAAAGCAACAAGGGAAAAATGACAACATGCAAGGTAACTCCCATCAGGCTGATTTCTCAACAGAAACTCTACAAGCCAGAGGGAATGGCGTGATATATTTTAAGAGATGAAAGGAAAGAACCTACAACCAAGAATACTCTACCTAGCAACACTCTCCTTCAGATTTGATGGAAAAACCAAAAGCTTTCCAGACAAGCAAAAGTTAAGAGAATTCAGTACCACAAAACCAGCTTTATAACAAATGCTAAAGGAACTTCTCTAGGCAAGAAACACAAGAGAAGGAAAAGACCTACAGAAAATACACCCAAAACAATTAAGAAAACAGTAATAGGATCATATATATCTATAATTACCTTAAATGTAAATGGACTAAATGTGCCAACCAAAGACACAGACTGGCTGGGTGGATGAAAACACGTGCAAGTATGCACTTCCACTTACCACATCACTGTGCTTGACCTCCCCAAATTGCATGCAATTATTTTATATTAAGTTAATCATGCTCCCATAATGGCTTACAATTGAAATTATCTTTTTTTGGTGTCTAGCTATTGATTATGAAAACTGATGAACATTTTTTACTAATGTGATTATGTACCTATTACTCACATAACACCATTGTATCATGATTGGTCAACAGAAAAATAATAGAACTCTATATCCCCAAAACTAATCACTGCAGATGCTGATTGCAACCATGAAATTAAAAGATGCTTACTCCCTGGAAGGAAAGTTATGACCAACCTAGATAGCATATTAAAAAGCAGAGACATTACTTTGCCAACAAAGGTCCATCTAGTCAAGGCTATGGTTTTTCCAGTGGTCACGTATGGATGTGAGAGTTGGACTGTGAAGAAAGCTGATTGCCGAAGAATTGATGCTTTTGAACTGTGGTGCTGGAGAAGACTCTTGAGAGTCCCTTGGACTGCAAGGAGATCCAACCAGTCCTTTCTAAAGGAGATCAGTCCTGGGTGTTCATTGGAAGGACTGATGCTGAAGCTGAAACTCCAACACTTTGGCCACCTCATGCATATAGTTGACTCACTGGAAAAGACCATGATGTTGTGAGGGATTGGGGGCAGGAGGAGAAGGGGACAACAGAGAATGAGATGGCTGGATGGCATCACCGACTCGATGGACGTGAGTTTGAGTGAACTCCGGGAGTTGGTGATGGACAGGGAGGCCAGGTGTGCTGTGATTCATGGGGTCGCAAAGAGTCGGACACGACTGAGCGACTGAACTGAACTGAACTGAATAGAAAAACCTGTAATCACTTTTTTAAATCCAGATGCATATCAGAATTGTCTTCAAATTTTTGGAAAAATACAAATGCTCAGGTACTGTTTTTTTCTTCAGAGCACCAGATATGTTTCTAATGAGCAGTCATGTTTAGAAATAATTGGATTATATGATGATCTTTTTACTTTTATCTAGTTTGTTTTACTTTTTCTATTTCATAGTCCGTGCTCCCACTCCATTTAGCTTCTGTTCTCCAGCTTCTCTGTCTCCTCATTTTTTGTTTGATGTTCTTTCTCAAGCCTTTGCCAACTGTAGTAGAAAAACTTTTGCATACATATATATAAGTATTTTAGAAAACTTATAAATTTTGGCCTAACTAAAAAAATTATGACGTTTTGATTCTACTTGTTTGACTTAGTATGAATAGAATGCTATATTTCTAAATAAAAAATAGATATGCAACAAGCAACAAAGGTATACTGTTTAGCAAAGGGAACTATAGTTAATATCTTGTAATAACCTGTGATGGAAAATAATTCCAAAAATAATATATGTGTATTTGTATAACTGAATCACCTTGCTGTGCACCTGAAACACTGTAAATATAGTTATACTTCAGTAAAATATGTATATTTAAACAAAAAATAAAAAATAAAATGTATATTCAAAAGGAAAAAATATACTAGGACCATGAAATAGAACAGAAATGGAATACCATACCTAAAACACTGTCTCTTGTGATTCCATAAATTGCTCCTCACTGTGCTAAAGATAAATCAAGAATATTCACAATAATGGATTTAATATATGTGTATTTGTATAACCTTGCTGTGCACCTGAAACATCGTAAGTCAACTATTAGTTCAGGTCAGTTCAGTTCAGTCGCTCAGTCGTGTCCGACTCTTTGCAACCCCATGAATCACAGCACGCCAGGCCTCCCTGTCAATCACCAACTCCCGGAGTACACTCAAACTCATGTCCACAGAGTCGGTGATGCCATCCAGCCATCTCATTCTCCGTCGTCCCCTTCTCCTTCCGCCCCCAACCTTTCCCAGCATCAGAGTCTTTTCCAGTGAGTCAACTCCTCGCATGAGGTGGCCAAAGTATTGCAGTTTCAGCTTTAGCATCAGTCCCTCCAATGAACATCCAGGATTGATCTCCTTTAGAATGGACTGGTTCAATCTCCTTGCAGTATAAGGGACTCTCAAGAGTCTTCTCCAGCACCACAGTTCAAAAGCATCGATTCTTCGGCGATCAGCCTTCTTCACAGTCCAACTCTCACATCCATACATGACCAGGGGAAAAACCATAGCCTTGACTAGACGGACCTTTGTTGGCAAAGTAATGTCTTTGCTTTTTAATATACTATCAAGGTTGGTCATAACTTTCCTTCCAAGGAGCAAGCGTCTTTTAATTTCATGGCTGCAATCAGCATCTGCAGTGATTTTGGAGCCCAAAAAAAAAAGTCTGACACTGTTTCCACTGTTTTCCCATCTGTTTCCCAAAGTCAACTATACATCACTAAAATATATATATATATTTAAAAATCCATATCTACATGTTAGTCTTATGCTTTTAATATGTCATTGGTAAACTACTCATGAAAATGTAATTTTGTGAGAATGTTTTTATTTGAAATAAAGGAAAAATGGGGCTTTAGATTTCCAGTGGGGTTTTGTATTTATTTGTTTTCTGGGTTATTTGAAATTCCACCATGCTGCACCAAGTTCTAATACTTTCATGTACATCAGAATCAGTTTGGATGCATTTTAATAATTAAAGTTCCAAGACCTTAACCCCAGAATATCTGATTCTTCAGGTTTGAGTGATGCCAAGGAATATGCATTTTTAACTATCATTTCAGGTAATACTTCAGATGGTCTTTAATGCCCATTTTGAGAAACACTTAGAAACTAGGCAAAATGCACAGTTGCATTGGAAAAATTGTTTTTATCACGTGGAAGATCTAAAGAAATTCATATTTACTTTCATATGTACATCACACTCAATTCACTTCTGGAACAAAAGAAAAAGTCCTCCTTTAATTTGAAGTTTTGTTCATTTTGAGTGTTATACCTTATGAATTGTGGTGTTGCCAAAGACTCTTGAGAGTCCCTTGACTAGCAAGGAGATCAAACCAGTCATTCCTAAAGGAAATCAGGCCTGAATATACATTGGAAGGACAGATGCTAAAGCTGAACCTCTAATACTTTTGCTACCTGATATGAAGAACAAACCCATTGGAAAAGACCCTGATGCTAATAAAGACTGAGGATAGGAGGAGAAGGGGGTGACAGAGGATGAGATGGTTGAATGGCATCACTGACTCAATAGACATGACTTTGAGCAAACTTCCAGAAATAATGAATGATAAGAAAGCCTAATGTGCTGCAGTTCTTGGGGTTGCAAAGAATCAGACACGACTTAGCAACTAAACAAAAACTTTATGAATACATTAGACTCTGAGTTTGAAATATTAGTTCTACAATATTTTTCATGATAAAGGTACCATATGATTCATATATTTGTTTCATACATAAAGAGGCTTTGACAGCTGTTTAAATTATCATTTGCTAATGTAACAGTAATATTTTTACATTTTCCTTTGTCTATGAAAATATTTATCTTGAAACCCCCAAAATTACCAAAACTCTCCTACCTTTAGGATCTTTCCATGCAAAAAGAAAGATTTCCTAACATTTTCTTAGGAGTTTCCCTCAAGGATATTTACTAACTCCATCTTGTCTAATCCATTCAACTGCTCCTATAAGAAGTCATATTCTTTATACATAGTAACAGACAACATTACAAACACAAACTTGCAAGTTTATGTAGAATTCAAGCCAGATAAAACTTGGAAAACAGCTATATGTCTTTCAGAGGATTGCCTTTCAGAAGCACTGAAAATACATATTTCAGATACCAAATAGGAGATAAATGATATGCTTTCCAAGATGGAACATAAGGTCTTAGTCTATTTTAAGAGGAAAAAAAAAAAGATTGGAAAATATCCCAGAAAGGTCACTGTAGGAGCAGGTTGAACAATCCACTAGTATAAAAAGAATTTTTCTTTTAAGAAAGCAATCGCATCACACATTTATTAAATTTAGGGAGGACAGTAAAATAAAAAGTGTTGGGTTTCCTTAGGAAAAATATTCAAGTGAAACTAAGTTGGTCCTGAACTATAATCGAATATTACAGTCTAGTAGACAGTGTTCAGAAGCATGGACTAGAAGGGACTATAGACATTCACTGAATCATTGCCTGCCTTCAGTTGAGTCCTACCACTAAATCAACTAAGATTAATAAATAGTCTGTCTCAGTTTGAATGCCTGCAGAGGAAAAAGTTTTATAAATCCCTTATTTATCTCTTCAATAAGCAATGCACCAGTTGATTTCATTCAAATAAATTATTTTCTTTTATTCAATTAAAAAATATTAAGACCCAGTAAGTGCTGATTTACAAACTGGTCCCCATAAACAGAGGGCAGAGAGAGACCAAAGAAAAAGGCAGATCACTCCATATTGATAGGTGGTAGGTTTAACAAGCAAGGGGATTTACACAAGGGGATTTTGTCTTGGGCTGTTGAAAGACTAATAAATCTCCGTACTCACCCAACAGAATTTAAAAACATGTTCAGGCACATATACCATCCAGATGATCTCAACAACACATTGTTCTCTCAAGGCAACATTCTTCAAAATGCCTCCCACATGGGAACCATGTACATTCCAAGCACAGGGGAGGCAAATAAGGAGCCTCCAGTGGCTCTGGAGTCAAACAGCTCACAGGTCAAAGAGTGGTCATGTCCTCTAAATTACTTTCTCCGAACTATGCATGTGTCATGGGGCTACAGTTTAGCAGTAGATCATTTGACTGCAACACTATGTACAAGAGACATTATAGCCAAAACCTCCATCCAAAACCTGAGAGATTTAGCTAAACACAAGACATTTTAGATACCTAAAATCAAAGAGCTATTCCAGTGAGGTAGACACTATGCAAAACTATGAATTTTAACTGTTTTCCTGCACTACCCTTTCTCCTTTCAATATCCAACTGTCTATAATCCCCAAATCACAGTATAAACATTGATGGAAACTTAAAGTGAACAGCTCAGGAATCCTTGAATACTTGCTTCAGTTTCTACCTCTGAACATTTAACTTGTTGATATTTGACAGGCCAGTTATATTCACAAATCTATAATCTGTAGATGTTATTGGCATTATTTATATTCCATTAGAAATTACATGCATATCATTAGAGCAGAGGAAAGCATTCAAACTTCTAGGGGGCCTCTTCAACACCTTATTCAAGTGGGAGAAAATAATAGGTGGGATATAAATTACAAAATGAATAATCACTATCTGTACTTCCTAGAAGACTGAATTTTGGAGAAAAGGCTTTATGGATAGAATGGAGGAAGTAGTAGCCTTTCTACCAGCTTTTGAGTTATGCTCTTTTTTTAAAAATTTTTTTATTTAATTGGAGGCTAATTACTTTAAAATATTGTAGTGGTTTTTGCCAAACATCAACATGAATCAGCCAGGGGCTCACATGTGTTCCCCTTCCAGAGCCCCTCTCCCACCCCCCTCCCCATCCCATCCCCCAGGGTCATCCCAGTGCACCAGCCCTCAGCACCCTGTCTCATGCATTGAACCTGGACTGGCGATCCCTCTTATAAGTGGAGTATTTGCCCCTCTGTAGTGATTCCATGCATGATTCCATGCATGATTGATAAGCATTTGGAGCTCCTCCACGGTTTAACAGCAGAATCCAGCTCCTATGCTTATCTCCAACTCTGCCTTTTCTAATATGGTTCTGGAACAAAAGGATGAGGTTCTCCAAATACAATATGTTTACCTGGCCTGGCATTCTCATTCTATCACACACTTTTAAATGATTTGTCTTCGTCATGTTTTCCAGTGTCAAAATGATCCACGGTCTATATTTTCATTCAGAACCTTGTCTGAAGTAGTCAAAGAAAAAGTAATTATTTGATTATCAAATGATGATACTGTTTATTAAGAAAATTTACTAACTTTCAGTTTAGTCAGTTCGGGTCGGTCACTCAGTCACACACACAAATAGTTTTTGGTTTTGTATTTACTTGGTCTTCCTAGGCATTCTTACTGGGCCTCTTTGTTTCACCTATCTTGTATCCATTCACCATTGCAGCAAGTTCATTAGAGTCTGACAACTTCACACAGTACCTCCACCCCACTCCGTGTGCCTCTCTGCTCCAGTCCCAAGCTTCAGTATAGATATACTGACACATACATAACCTCAAAGGTAATTCTGCATGGGGAAATGTTGGCCAACGGGGAACAGAATCCAGTGAATCAATGCTTCTCCCTTCTTCCTCCCACTCACAGAGAGTCCTGGGATACATTTTACATGGCTTCTCAGATAAGTACTCAGGCCCCCCCTTGTAGTAATCATTTTCTTGTGTTGGTTTTCTTTTTCCCTCTCCTAATCCCTAGGTCTATTACTCAATAAACTATTTATATAGGCTCAATGGTAAAGAATCTTCCTGCAAATTCAAGAGATGCAAGAGACATGGGATTAATCCCTGGGTCTTGAAGATTCACTGGAGAAGAAAATGGAAACCCATTCCAGTATTCTTGTCTGGGAAATCCCATGGACCGAGAAGCCTGGTGAGCTGCAGTCCGTGGGGTCACAAAGAATTGGATATTTTTTAGTGACTGAGCATGCATGCAAAATACTTACAAAAGTTTTCAACTTGGGTTCTGCTCTTTAGGGGAACCCAAGTAAGATAGGCAAAGATTTTAATTTTTATGCTGGTTTCCTAGTTATAAGTCAGTTGAAAAAAGAGGATAGTGCCCATAGAAAATATATTTAGAATGGTTTTCCTCAACTAAAACTCCAAATACAGACATAGAGATGTTTTTTAGATAGATATCAATTCAGTTCAGTTCAGTTCAGACGCTCAGTCATGTCCGACTCTGTGCGACCCCATGAATCACAGCACGCCAGGCCTCCCTGTCCATCGCCAACTCCCGGAGTTTGCCCAAACTCACATCCATCGATTCAGTGATGCCATCCAGCCATCTCATCCTCTGTCGTCCCCTTCTCCTCCTACCCCCAATCCCTCCCAGCATCAGGGTCCTTTCCAATGAGTCAACTCTTCGCATGAGGTGGCATATAGATTTATTCAATGTGACTGTATTACTTAAAGTTATTTTGTTCCTCATAAAACTACACCTCTCTTAGAAGATAAATTCCTTTAAAAATAGCAATCTATGTCAAAATATTCAATTAACTCACCTTTTAAGAAGCCCATTTAAAGTTTAATTAATGTAACATATGTCTTTTTTTTAAGTATTCTCTCCACTCCCATTTCTGGTAACCGTTTTCATTCCTTCTTCACTTCCCCAAGATCAGCTGTAATATTCTACTTTGGGGGTTTCCCCAGTGGCTCAGAGGTAAAGAATCTGCCTGCAATGCAAGAGCCAGGAAAGACAAGGGTTCAATCCCTGGATTGGGAAGATTCCCTGAAGGAGGGCATGGCAACCCACTCCAGTATTCTTGCCTGGAGAATCCCATGGACAGAGGAACCTGGAAGACTATAGCCCACAGGGTCACAAACAGTTGGTCAGGACTGAAGCAACCAAACACACACACACACACACACACACACATTCTATTTTTTAAAGAAATTTAAATGTTAGATAAATATTAGGAATTTGGTTACTTTTTCCCAAGTACAGTACTGACGAACAGAATAGCCACCCTTAGCTTAATTAACACTGCATAAGCAAAATTATGCTTTTCTCCATTTTAATATCTAGAAAATTCGGGGGAAAATAATACCTTTCCAATAATATAGAAGACTGACCAGTCTCACTATAAAAACAGGGAAAGGATAACTCATTTTTCATACATAAAAATGAACTGTTACACACAAAAGCCAATGTATCAGGTGTCTAATGATGTAGTTCCTGACTATAAGCCCTGAGGACTTCAGAGCTGGGGCTTCAAATACCAAGCAAGATCAGATATGCCTTGAGCCTATATAAGGCAAAGGGCTGCAGTCAAGTGAACTGACACCACTCCATAAAAATGAGAATGGAATGGATTCACCAAGCAACTCAGAAAGAAGCAAGGAAACACTCTATGCCTAGAATTCAGTAGAATTAAAAGAAGCTCATTAAATTTGAAACACTAAGGTTACATCTGTACCTGAGTAAGGAGTCTAGATTTATACTACTCACATGGTACTGAAATCTAAAGCCTAGAATTTAACATAAAAATTAGTGAAATCCTAGAAACACTGTCTATATTGAGTGTACAGGGAATTGTCACAGAAAGAATACTCATTTAAAATGAGCTTATAAGAAAAATTTTAAAGCATAAAAAGAAATACACCATGACAAATCATAACTGTTGTTGCTTAGTCACTAAATCTAAACATGGGATTTCCCAGGCAAGAATACTGGAGTGGATTGCCATTTCCTACTCCAGAGGATTCTCCCAACCCAGGAATCGAACCCACATCTCTTGCATTGGCAAAGGGCCTCTTTAACACTGAGCCACCAGGGAAGCCCAAATACTAATTAGACAGAACTAAAAAGAGAATTAGAAATCTAAGAAACTTGAGTCACTAAATCAATCCAAAGATAAGTTTTTAAGCTTTAAAAGAAGAAATGAAAAACTTAATGAGTACTGGGTGCTCTTATTTTAATAAAAATAAAAACATAAAATTTTAAATATAACATTTGACAGTAAAACTTCAATAGACTAAGCAAGTGGTTAAACAGGAAGAAGCCGAAAAACTGGTTAAGATATAGGGAAAATTGGTAAACTGGACAAGGGATCCAAGGAAGTTACACAGAGTGTAGCACTTTTCATAAAGATGAACCACAGAAGAGTTGTTAAGAGATAGGGGATAGGGAGTTAAGAATGTGAAAACTCAACATACATTCAATATGAGTTCCCTGGTGACTCAGGTGGTAAAGTGTCTGCCTTCAATGCAGGGAACCCAAGTTCAATCCCTGGGTTGGAAAGATCCTTGGAGAAGGGAATGGCTACCCATTCCTGTATTCTTGCCTGAAGAATTCCATGGACAGAGGAGCCTGGCAGGCTACAGTCCTTGAGGCCACAAAAGAGTCAGACATGACTTAGTGACTAAACAACAACAGCAATAAGCAATGTGTAAGCTAATTACACTGTATTGATCTTACTCAGGTCCTGAAGTAAGCTAACTTTGAAATACATTGTGCACAACTAGGAAAACTCAATCATTAACTGGATAATTGATGATATTAAAGAATTGCTCACTTTTTGGACAATAATGAGATTGTCATTTAGTTTTAAAAATGAGCCCTCATCTGGGTGAGGAGAAAAAGGAAACCTCTTACACTGATAATGGGAATGCAGCTACAGTCCATGGGGTTGCAAAGAATCAGATACAACTGAGTGACTAACACTACTACTACTAAACACAGAATAAAGAAAATTGAGAAGAGTTAAGAGTCAATGAGCAAACATACTCCTTAACTGAAAAAAGCAAAGGACTTTCAGAGGGAAATAACAATAAATTGCCACCTAAAAACAGCAAAGTAATACTTAAAATTAGCTATGACAAAGAGAAAAATATTTAAAACAACCAAAGATTAACAATTCTCAAAGAAATAACAATTAGACAAACAATAGACTCTCCACAAACAATAACAGAGGCCAAACAGAATCATTCCCTTCAAAGTGTCGGAGAAAATAGTCAATAAAAATTAGAAACCTAGCTAAAAGAGCATTCAAGAGGAAAGTAAAAATGAATACATTTTCGTTTAGATCTTGAATCCATTTTGAGTTTATTTTTGTGTATGGTGTTAGAAAGTGTTTTAGTTTCATTCTTTTATAAGTGGTTGACCAGTTTTCCCACTACCACTTGTTAAAGAGATTGTCTTTTCTCCATTGTATATTCTTGCCATCTTTGTTGAAGATAAGGTGTCCATAGGTGTGTGGATTTATCTCTGGGCTTTCTATTTTGTTCCATTGATCTACATTTCTGTCTTTGTGCCAGTACCATACTGTTTTGATGACTGTGACTTTGTAGTAGAGCCTGAAGACAGGCAGGTTGATTCCTCCAATTCCATTCTTCTTTCTCAATATTGCTTTGGCTACTCAAGGGTTTTTGTATTTGATTTTGGAGCCCAAAAAAATAAAGTCTGACACTGTTCCCACTGTTACCCCATCTATTGCCCATGAAGTGATGGGACCAGATGCCATGATCTTTGATTTCTGAATGTTGAGCTTCAAGCCAAACTTTTCATTCTCCTCTTTCACTTTCATCAAGGGGCTTTTGAATTCCTCTTCACTTTCTGCCATAAGTGTGGTGTCATCTGCATATCTGAGGTTACTGATATTTCTCCCGGCAATCTTGATTCCAGCTGGTGCTTCTTCCAGCCCAGCATTCCTCATGATGTACTCTGCATATAAGTTAAATAAGCAGGGTGACAATATACAACCTTGACGTACTCCTTTTCCTATTTGGAGAAGGGAATGGCAAACCACTTCAGTATACTTGCCTTGAGAACCCCATGAACAGTATCAAAAGGCTATCTATTTTACATATGGTAATGTAAGTTTTCATGTTACTCTTTCAAATAGTTTTAAAATCCCAAATTGAAGTAAGCCTGATGATTCATCTAACAATTTCCACGTTTTACAAAACTCTAAGTCAACTGTGTGAAAGGAAATAAATTATTTAATACTTTCACATTTTGTAAAAGTATAATTTTGATTATAACAGATTTTCTTACACAATTTTTATTATTTATTCCACACACAAACATGACAATATTTCCCCTGGACTCAGAAAAATCCTCTTTGTTTCTTAGACCATGAAGAAATCCAAAGCTGAGAGCTAATTGATGAGAAAAATAACAGTTGATAGCATTTTTAAAAGAGTCTGGAATCTAAACTTCACTAATTGTAGTTTCCTTGGAAGCATAGAGGTTTATATTAAATCTCGTCACATTTTAATCTCCATTTAATTATCATAGATCAGCCTTCAAATGCCTGCTGATGAGAAAGAAAAATCACACAGAAGATGGTAACCAAGGAGCACAGGAAAAGTTAGAAGGCATCTTCTATTCCTTTGCTTATGTGGTAAAACTAATCAGTATTCTCACACAGTCTCCCAAAATAGATAAACTCGTGATACAGTGAAACCAGTCCTTCTGTGTGCCTCACTACCCAAGAACCTCCACTAATTGTTAACAGCTACAGGCTGCTTGAAAGCTTTTGTCTTCTTTGGATATCACATTTGGCAGCAGAGCTCTGGGGATGTTTCTATTTCTATGTGAAATTCTCCTGAGACTACTGCCTCCAGTAACATTCAGAGTGATGGTTCAGCTTCTCCCTACAAACCATGAGAGTCTGTGGTTTGCTACCATGCCAGACACATCAATCATTATGCCTACCACCCCTTACAAAGAAACTGCCTTTCCGCAGATCCTGCTGAAGAAATTAGCCACCAGCTTCTGGCTACTGAAGGAAAGGCCATATTATGAATCACATAACCCACCTCCTCTATCTCCCAAGGGCCACAACTGATTGAAAAATGGGGGGTATCTGACCAAAGGTGAGGCTGCCTTTCAGTTGTCTGGTGGCCTGTAAGTTGGCTTACTGTGAAAAGCTTCATAGAGTTCATTAAAATCTCACTTTGGGAGCTGGGGAATACAGTGAGAATTGGTGCCAGAGTTGGAAATTAAAGTAAAAGATGGCTCAAATGGAAGCCATGGGGTGAAGGAGAGGACATGATGGGCCAGATCACGTTATGAAGAAGAAAACAGGAGTGAGGGGAGACTATTAAGAAGGACCACTGTAAAAACTGTAGGTTTTGGTTGAAAGAGCAGTAGTGACAGAGAAAGGTTGAGTGATATCACTGGGGAGCACTAAAGCAAAACTCTACATGTCACTCACTGAGAACGACTTACCAGTTCTTTTCTGCACCAGACCTTCCTTTACCAAACTGTGTATCTTAATACTGAGCCTCTATTCTTATTACAGAATAACACCATCTCACTTGAAGTAGCCTGAATGACTAAAGAAAGGAAATGATTTTTGCTTTTACTTCATTTTAAAGCAGAAACATTGCAAAATTGATGAAACCCTATTGCAGCCTCACAGTTACTTTCTCTTTAAACACTTACTTTGCTTATAGGATCTCCAATGTACTTTTATAACAATTTTTTTAATTTATCATTACTTTTCTGACTAAAATGCCAATTTAAACCCAGTAGGAAATACAAAGTTAAGCAAGAAATTTGAGAAGTTAGTGTAATATTTATGGCATTTTAATCCCTGCATCATCTTTCATACATGACTTGGATTTTTATCATGGTGGATCATTATTAAGAGAAACAGATATTGGAGAGTAGGAATACAATACTCCTTAACTTTGTGGAGTACCAGACAACTGAGCCATACCACTATCAAAAAAGAAAAAGGAGTGCACTGGTCCTGTTTTTGAACCCACTAAATATTCCCAATTTCTCACTTCTGAACCACTCTTGAGTTTAATATAATAATGCCAAACAGAAAAGAAAACCTAAATCCTAAAAAGAAATATTTTTTAGGATTTTTTTTAAGTGTAGCTGCACTTAACAGAAAAAAATAAGGAAAAGGCAATTGAACAAAAAATTCCCCACAAGTAACATTGAATTCCCCAAGGAAGTTATTTATAGTCGGGTCCAGAGTTACATATTTGATTTTTGTAGTTTAAAAAAATGCCATCAGAGTTTTACAAAGAATTTTTGTTTTTTGTGCTTTAGGTATCAGACAGTCAATGACCTTGAGTGAAAAGAAAAGGAAAAAATAGATTCTCTTTTTCTGAGATACACATAATGTCTACTCTTACTTGTTATTTCAAAGACTATAGTACTCTACATGTTTCAAAGTTTTAAGTCTTTTGTCTTATGATTTATAGTCTTTATTGTCATCCACAAAATCATTAATTGACTCTAGATTATAAATGAAATTATACATGGAATTCTTTTGTTTCTTCTTCTTCAAGTAAAAATTTGAAAAATTCTCCATGATTCTATTAACACACATCTTCTTAAGCAATAACTACAACTGATAAAACATTTGTAATTATAAAACCATAGTAAATCAAACTAAAACAGCAATGGGATACTGTAATTTAAAGATGAGTTTGTCTTTCTGTCACTCAAACTTGTGTACACTTTATATTCTTGATATTCAGTTTTTTATTTATTAAGTATAAATCCAACCTGAAAGTGTCACTTTTTTCTGCCAAACTATGATGAAGAAGTTGGTAGTGAAGACTCTTGAGAGTCCCTTGGACTGCAAGGAGATTAAACAAGTCAATCCTAAAGGAAATCAACCCTGAATATTCACTGGAAGGACTGATGCTGAAACTGAACCTCCAATACTTTGGCCACCTGATGCAAAGAGCCAATTCATTAGAGAAGACCGTGAGGCTGTAAAAGATTGAAGGCAGGAGGAGAAGGGGATGAAAGAGGATGAGATGATTGGATGGCATCACTGAAACAATGGACATGAGTTTGAGCAAACTCCACAAGATAGTGAAGAACAGGGAAGCCTGGCAAGCTGCAGTCCATGGGGTTGCAAAGAGTCAGTTAAATTTTCATGTTATCCTCATTTGATTCACAATGAAACAGGTACACAACCCTATCAAAAATTAGAGTCTAAACAAACATGCTTCAGAACAAAACTGGGTAGAAAATTAGATCAACAATCTCTATTAACCTTAATTAAGTGGCCAAACTCATAAACAAACACTGCCTTTGTTGCCTTACTATAGAATCCCACACAATTTATACCCAAAAGCCTAGAAAGGTGCTCCAGAGATACTGTCTCTAGTGCCAAAATGCCTTGATAAACTCCAATAGCAATTTATTGTTTTAAAACATACTATCAAGTATCAAGAATAAAATAAAACTTCCCAAGCATGATAAAATTAACATGCATTACACTTACTGGAGAAAATTTTAGATGTATGCTGCCCATGTTCTAAAACAAGGCAGGGACACCCACTATTATAGCTCTTACTCAATATAGTACAGAACTTTCCTGTCAATAAATAAATTAATTTATTAAAACAAAATACATGTAAGAATTTAAAAGAAAGGATACATTTGTCTTAGCAGATAACAACAAAGAAAATCAACAAACTATTATAAATAGATAAGAAAGTAAAGTAAATTTACTGCATTTAAAATCCAACTTAAAAACAATATTGTTCCTTTAAAGCAGCAGTAACTCAATAGAATATGTTACAGAAATAAGAATATATAAAACTCAAGAAACACTATAGGATATATAGGGATTATTCAGAAAAATATTCAAGAAATGTCCTGGGAGAAAATTCTAACAACATATTATAAGACCATTAGTAAAAGACCTGAAGGATGGATTAAAATAACATGCTTGAGGATAAGATGATGAACATTTTAAAGATGCCAGTTTTCCCCAAATCAATCTATATATTCAATAAAAGTTATATTAAAAGCTAAGAATAATTTTAGAATATGGCAGTGATTCTTAAATTGACATCAAAGAATAAAGATCTGTGAATAGCTATGAAATTTTTTAAAAGAACAAATCTAGAGTATTTACCTTTCCAGATGTTAAGACATACTTTAAACCCATGAAACCAGCTTGATATCGCTGTACAAACAGATGAGGAGACTAGCAAAATATAACAGAAAGCCAAGAAACACCTCTTTTTTTTCTTATGATTTATACAAAGGAGGCCTTCATCTCCATCTTCTACTTAGCTCTCTACATCTGTTTTCATATTTAGGTCTTTTATCAAACTTGAGTTCATCTACATGTATGGTATAGGAAATATCCAAATGAACAGAGAACATGATTAATTCAATATTCAGCACCTGAGATCCACATACATCAGTGTTTAGAAGCCAGTGGTGTCATAGGACTAGAAAAGAATAGGCTTTAAAGATAGAAAGAATAGACAAAAATGCCACTTGTTACAAACAGTTCATGTAAGGAAAGGAGTGAAAAAAGAACAAAATAAATAATCATCCTCCTTTACTGAAAGTGGTGAAAATAATTTCACTATCTTCAATTTCTTCATATTCCTCACTTTGTATAACTAGATTGAATGCTTTTTCAAAAGTATTCTGGCAATAACACACACAAAAAATCTAATGTTTTTTTAATTGCATACTATTTCTGCTTTCCATTTACTGGCAGCTTGTACCACTACTTATGTTCTGTTTACTACCTCCTATGACCAACAGATCCTTTCCTGACCTCATTGTGATCATTTGTGTGATTAAATGGCTCATTATTATTATCAGTTAGCTTATTTTTATGATAAGCATGCCCTATCAACACAACTTAGTGAAAAGATAATTCCGTAATCTTTTCCCATATTCTCTGGTTTATTTATTCCAAGTCACTTCATCACTGACTGTGAATATGGTTTTATATTAGTGTTCCCAATGTTCAGTTCAGTCGCTCAGTCGTGTCCGACTCTTTGTGACCCCATGAATCACAGCATGCCAGGCCTCCCTGTCAATCACCAACTCCCGGAGTTCACCCAAACACATGTTCATCGAGTTGGTGATGCCATCCAGCCATCTCATCCTCTGTCGTCCCCTTCTCCTCCTACCCCCAATCTCTGCCAGCATAAGGGTCTTTTCCAGTGAGTCAACTCTTCCCATTGGGTAGCCAAAGTATTGGAGTTTCAGCTTCAGCATCAGTCCTTCCAATGAACACGCAGGAATAATCTCCTTTAGGATGGACTGGTTGGACCTCCTTGCAGGCCAAGGGACTATAAAGAGTCTTCTCCAACACCACAGGTCAAAAGCATCAATTCTTCGGTGCTCAGCTTTCTTCACAGTCCAACTCTCACATCCATACATGACCAGTGAAAAAACCATAGCCTTGACTAGACGGACCTTGGTTGGCAAAGTAATGTCTCTGCTTTTTAATATTCTATCTAGGTTGGAGATAACTTTCCTTCTAAGGAGTAAGCGTCTTTTAATTTCATGGCTGCAATCAGCATCCGCAGTGATTTTGGAGCCCAGAAAAATAAAGTCTGACACTGTTTCCACTGTTTCCTCATCTATTTCCCATGAAGTGATGGGACCAGATGCCATGATCTTTGTTTTCTGAATGTTGAGCTTCAAGCCAACTTTTTCACTCGCGTCTTTCACTTTCATCAAGAGGCTTTTGAGTGCCTCTTCACTTTCTGCCATAAGGGTGGTGTCATCTGCATATCTGAGGTTATTGATATTTCTCCTGGCAATCTTGATTCCAGCTTGTGCTTCCTCCAGCCCAGCGTTTCTCATGATGTACTCTGCATATAAGTTAAATAAGCAGGGTGACAATATACAGCCTTGACATACTCCTTTTCCTATTTGGAACGAGTCTGTTGTTCCATGTCCAGTTCTAACTGTTCCTTCCTGACCTGCATACAGGTTTCTCAAGATGCAGGTCAGGTGGCCTGGTATTCCCATCTCTTTCAGAATGTTCCACAGTTTATTGTGATCCACACAGTCAAAGGCTTTGGCATTGTCAATAAAGCAGAAATAGATGTTTTTCTGGAACTCTCTTGCTTTTTCGATGATCCAGCACATGTTGGCAATTTGATCTCTGAATCCTCTGTCTTTTCTAAAACCAACTTGAACATCTGGAAGTTCACGGTTCACATATTGCTGAAGCCTGGCTTGGAGAATTTTGAGCATGACTTTACTAGCGTGTGAGATGAGTGCAATTGTGTGGTAGTTTAAGCATTCTTTGGCATTGCCTTTCTTTGGGATTGGAATGAAAACTGACCTTTCCAGTACTGTGGCCACTGCTGAGTTTTCCAAATTTGCTGGCATATTGAGTGCAGCACTTTCACAGCATCATCTTTCAGGATTTGAAATAGCTCCACTGGAATTCCAACACCTCCACTAGCTTTGTTCGTAGTGATGCTTTCTAAGGCCCACTTGACTTCACATTCCAACATGTCTGCCTCTAGGTGAGTGATCCCACCATCATGATTATCTGGGTCATGAAGCTCTTTTTTGTATTCCTGTGTATTCTTGCCACCTATTCTTAATATCTTCTGCTTCTGTTAGGTCCGTACCATTTCTGTCTTTTATTGAGCCCATTTTTGCATGAAATCTTCCCTTGGTATCTCTCATTTTCTTGAAGACATCTCTAGTCTTTCCTATTCTGTTATTTTCCTCTATTTCTTTGCATTGATCACTGAGGAAGGCTTTCCTATTGCTATTCTTTCTCCTTGCTATTCTTTGGAACTCTGCATTCAAATGCTTATATCTTTCCTTTTCTCCTTTGCTTTTCGCTTCTCTTCTTTTCACAGCTATTTGTAAGGCCTCCACAGATAGCCATTTTGCTTTTTTGCATTTCTTTTCCATGGGGATGGTCTTGATCCCTGTTTCCTGTACAATGTCACAAACCTCCATCCATACTTCATCAGGCACTCTATCTATCAGATCTAGTCCCTTAAATCTATTTCTCAGTTCCACTGTATAATCATAAGGGATTTGATTTAGGTCATACCTGGATGGTTCCAGATGTAGGACCATATATATATGGTCTAAACTAACTCCTTCCCAGCAAGGAGGCTGTAGATGTAGACTTGGCTCAGAAGAGAAAATACTATTAGTGAGAAGCTAGTCATTCTGTTCCATAGTTGGATCTTCTCCATTCTTGTCCTTAAAACTATTTCACTCTTTCTCATTCATGTAGGGAGTGGCAGCTGCTCTCCATCAGGGAGTGGCAGCTCCAAGTTTTATCCAGCCACTGCTTTCAATTCAAGTCCAGGATCACGAGGTGAGATATAGTCTTCTCCATCAGATCTAAATATGGTTCCTTGTGGTCCAGCATCCTATTACACTAGAAAGGTATCTGTTTCTCTACATCTCATATTCAATGGTTGAACAAGAACACTATGGTTGCACAGTGACTACTCAGTGAACACTTTCCATTTGGAAAGAGGGGCAAATTGAGGGACACAGCAGACATAGGTCTAATAGCAATCCTGAAATCCTATTAGGCAGACATTTTAGGAGCCCCTCCATCTAGGTGTAGGACCTTAAGTAGAGCCTGATTCTGCTCTTTGAGAAAACCTCCATAGTATTTTGCTTTCTCAAATAAATAATCCTGTCTTTAGGGAGTTTCCTCCTGTTCATTAATCAACTTTGGCCACACCTGAAGTGAGTGTTAGGAAGAAGATTCTTCTTGAAATCTATACCAAGCTCTCTAAGCTGCCTCCTGCTTATGGAAAATTAAGAGGAAAGAATATGCTACATCTCAAACAATCAAAGTGATTTTATCCTGGGTGTGTGGCTTCTTGGCCATATGCTCTCCTCAGAAACATAGCAAGCACTTAGTACTTTTGCTTCCAATAGTTCATTCTATGTGCCGTATCCAAAGTTATTTTTGGACACAAATCTCAAATCTGTCTTTTGTCCTTTGCCTCTTTGCCCCAGTGCCTTACATTCTCAATTTAATATTGGCTATGTTGAGGCTCTCTGAAACAGCAGGTGAGAAGTTTCCCTCTTAATGAAATCTTTTCCTGACCTTCTTTATTCATCTGTGAATTTTTAGCACCTTTAACAAAACTTTCATTATTTTTTTCATATGAACTCTTACGGTTTAAGTATAGAAGCTGTGGTTATTTTTTTCAACCTTTCTAGGCCCCAGATATATGAATTCTATATCGTTTCATTTCTGCTTGAAATGGCCAGTTGTTTCCAGATCCTTTCTTACAATGTGCATGCGCATGTGTGCTCAGTCGCTTCAGTTCTATCTGACTCTTTGCAACCCTATGGTCTGTAGCCCACTAGACTCCTCTGTCCATGGGGGTTCTCCAGGCAAGAATACTAGAGTGGGTAGCCTATCCCTTCTCCAGGGGAATCTTCCTGATCCACAATAGTATAGTAGTGTTAGTCACTCAGTCGTTTCCAACTCTTTGCGGCCCCATGGACTGTAGCCTGCCAGGCTCCTCTATCCATGGAATTCGACCCCTGGGTCAGGATGATCCCCTGGAAAAGGGAATGGCTAACCACTTCATATTCTTGTGGGTAGCCATTCCCTTCTCCAGGGGATCATCCTGACCCTGGGATCAAATTCCCCTTTCCTGTGTCTCCTGCACTGCAAGTGCATTCTTTACCACTGAGCCACAGGGGAAGGTCTTTTTTAAAATATTGCCTTATAAAATTTCTTTAAAATAGATCTCAGTAACCAATACAAACTCCTCAAATTTAGATTGCCCACCTTGTCCCAGTAGCTGCCTGCTCAATCAGTATATGGTATGCCTTCCAAGTTGATAACTGTTTGATTAAGCATTTTATCAGCACACAAACACTTTGTCAACACATAAACATTTTGCCAAGCCTGTTGTATCTTTTTTTGTCATTCACAGACCAACTACTAAGTCAAAATTACATGTTTTAGGGACTTCCCTGGTGATCCAGTGATTAAGACTTTTGTTTTCCAATGCAGGGGGTGTAGGTTTGATCCCTGGTTGGGGAACTAAGATCTCACATGCTTTGTGGTCAAAAAACCAAAACATAAAAAACTGAAGGGATATTGTAAAAATGCAATAAAGACTTTTACAATGGTCCACATTAAAAAAAAAAATTTTTTTAACTATATGTTTTATGCTTTTGTCACAGCACAATTCCCCACTTCTAGAAAAATTTTTTAGCTGTCAGGATATGCCATGGGCTTCCCTGGTGGCTCAGTGGTAAAGAATCTGCAGCAGAAGCTGCCGGAGACATGGGCTCAATCCCTGGGTCAGGAAGATCCCCTGGAGGAGGGCATGACATCCCACTACAATATTCTTGCCTGGAGAATCTCATGGACAGAGGAGTCTGGTGGGCTGCAGTCCGTGGGGTCGCAAAAAGTCAGACTTACCATGCACACACAACATGCCAAGTTATGCTTTGGTATCAAATAAACACTGAAATCTCAGCAGCTTAACAGAACAAAAGTTTGTGCCTCTCCCATCTTTGCTGTTCAGTTTCTAAGTTGTGTCCAACTCTTTGTGACCCCATAGACAGCAGCATGGCAGGCTTCCCTGTCCATTACTATCTCCTGGACTTTGCTCAAACTCCATTGAGTCCATTGAGTCAGTGATGCCATCCAACCATCTCATCCTCTGTCATATCCTTCTCCTCTTGCCCTCAATCTTTCCCAGAATCAGGGTCTTTTCAAATGAGTCAGTTCTTCTCATCAGGTGGCCAAAGGATTGGAGTTTCAGCTTCAGCATCAGTCTTTCCAATGATTATTCAGGACTGATTTCCTTTAGGATGGACTGGTTGTATCTCCTTGGGAGATCCAAGGGACTCAAGAGTCTTCTCCAGCACCACAATTCAAAAGCATCAGTTCTTCAGCACTCAGCCTTCTTTATGGTCCAACTCTCACACCATTCCAGTAGTCATTACTGGAAAAGTCATAGCTTTGACTATATGGACATTTGTCAGCAAAGTAATGTCTCTGCTTTTTAATATGCTGTTTAGGTTTGTCATGGCTTTTCTTCCAAGGAGCAAGCATCTTTTAATTTCTGCAGTTGGACAGTTCTCCTGGACTGTTCTCTGACCAGTGATTCAGGAACCCAGATTACTTCAATCTTGTGGCATATACTTGCTCAGCAGAGTATCACTTTCAGTTGCCCAGATTAGAGCGAGAAAGTGAATCAAGAACCTCACTGGAGATTTTAGGTGCAGGCCTAGAAATGTCATTTTTGGAACTATTTGATTGGCCAAAGCATAACTACAAGGAAATTTGGGAAATATTAGTATATGTCCTGAAAAAGGAACTAGAATGGGTAAGCATCTAGCTAGTTGCTATCACACAAACTTTGCCAAATATGACTTCAAAATACATCACAATTACTTTTTTCCCCTTAGGAAACAAAATCTCTTAATTTTCTCTCTCCCCAGTTCCATTTCCATTATCCACAATCTTCCTCAGAGGTAATCAGAGTTAATAAATATTGAATATCCTTCCAGATTTTATCTATTTATTTACCTCTCCATAAATCCCCATCCTGCTCCTTCTAAAGAAAATGAATGTGAATATGATTGAGAAGGTCTTCAGATACTGATTGAGCCACTTTTACTAGTGGGCTGGGCTACTGTATTTTAAAGGCTTGTACATGTCCGTGGACATTCTATCCTCCATTCCACATCATTTTTTCCATTCAACCAAGTGCAGCCAGGCCTCTAAGTAGGTCAACTTTTAAATCATTTCCTTCTTCTAATTTCCCTCTGTCTGGTTCTCATTTACTTTTTCTCTGTCTCACTCTTTAACCTCTTCCCCATTAGTAATCCTAGACTTTATTCTTCCAAGCTGCCAGCCAAGGGATGATAAAACTCTAAGGTTTGTGTTTATTATAAAATTTTAAAGGAGATAAAACTTATCACTTGGGCTTCTGGTCTAAGCTGTAGAAGCCAACCCAGATTTATAAGAAATCTTTATTAAAGGTTATTGATTACTTGGTCATTTCTGCAATTGTTCCTTTAATATTCAGCAGCATCCAGAACTCCATGGAAGGAAAGGCTGTACCATGCAATGAAGAATTCAAATGTTTATGCTGCCCTGTTGAGGTGTGCAGTATGGCAGCCCTGGGAAGACAGTTGATTGATAGAGTAGAGCATGATTAGGGAATTTCTGACTCCATAGACACAATTCTACCAGATACCATTACAATCCAGTCCAATCTCACAGTAAACACTTTTATTTTTTTTTTACTAATATTGGGTGAAAATAAACACATTATTCTGAAATGTGTTGTTATCATTTAATAGATCATGCTTATCTTCCAAAAAATATATCTGGATTCATATACAAAAATGAATACATATATATGCACATTTATTATATATGTATATATGTAAAGGAAACATTAATTTTCATTTTAATGGATAAATAGTATTTTCTTGTACCCTAATTTATTTAACTATTCCCCACTGCTAGACACTTATATGTGTTTATTTGTGTGTATGTATACATACACTTGTTTATTTATTTGGATTGTGGTTTCTGGATTTAACTCCTAAAAGAAGGATTTCTAAATGTAAATTTATGTATTTCTAATGTTTAAAAATATTGCCAAATTACCCCTCCAAACACCTCTATATTACCAGTATTTAAAGTGACCTTTCCCCATCTGATCTCCAAAACTGTTGTTGTCAATCTTTAAATTTTGACAATTAGATTTGTGAAAAGCTTGTATTTAATAACTGTTTTAAAGTTGTATATTTTCTTAATGGGTTTGAAGACCTTCCTCATATCAGAATAATACAAATAACCTCCTGGATTTCCTAATATTTTATAGGCTTTTTAAACATTTAAATGCTTAATCTAATATGTATTTTAGTACATGGTATGAGAAAAAATCCAACTTCCAAATGAATATCTATATTTAGTTTCAGTGACCAAATTATGATAGCCCTGATCAGTATGACTGATGGAAATTTGACGCCCTCATTGTGTGTCCCATTACTAGTTATGGAAGTCGACAAAACAATCCCTAAAAGCCAAACAATAAAACAAAGATTTTGATGCTGTTATCTCACAAAGACCACCAGTTTTTCTTTCCTGCTCTTCCATTCTTGTGCCCAGGCCAACGCCCCTCTAGCTCACTTTGTAAAATTTTATCACCATATACTACATCATAGGAGTGTTAAGTGTCTTCTGTCCAGATTATTCCAAATTTGGCCAATTCTGGGATCAGTAGAGACATAAGAAGAATGTCCTCCTCCCTGACTTTAGTGTCAAACTTTGACATCTGGATGCTGAGTCAAAACAAATCTGTTTGTTTCTCAATCTTTCATAGTCTTTCTTGAGTCTTTCTTGCCAGCACAGAATCTCACGAAGTCCCCATCAAAATGGTTCAATAAATTCTGTCCTTTATTTCTTTACGAATAAAAGTTCAAAGGTTTTTTGAAAGAGGGACAGATACCATACCATTGCCATCTGTGGTTCTCAATGCCTTCTTATGTATGAAATTAAATTCATAGGTAAGCTACCTAAATATAGAATTTCAAATTATATATCTTAAATTCAAATTATAATATATAAAAACTTTATATTCTAAAAGAAGAATTAATGGAAATAAATTTATAATAAAAAATTATGTATTTCAGTGTGAAATGCTTGCAGAAAATTACACTAAAAAGCTTGATGAAGAAATCTGATACTTATCTGTATGTCTACAACCACAGTGAAACTCCAAGGAAGTCTGACACTGGTACTTTGCTGTAACATTTCCTTCAATGATGCAATTTTTCAGAATAACAAGAAATTTTTGGTAAGGTGAAAAAACCAAAGTATAATTTTCTGATGATTTACTTAGTGATTTCATTCTGGGAAAATTCAGTTTATATAACAACTTTCAAAAAAGTATGATTATATGTAAAAACATGATTGCATGCAAAAACATATTGTATGTATGTTTTTTGCATTATACTCAGATAATTATAAATAGGATTTTTAAATATATACATTAATGTCTGATTGGACATTCCATATTTATGAGTCACATGATAAGTCTTCATTCTCTGGGAATGTCTCATCTGTGCAGATAATCTAGCATTGTGATAGCCACCAGTGGTATTCCCCCTCCCCCAGCACTGTAAGAATATAAAAATGCCTCATAAATTTCTAAACACTCCATCAGGGGTGGTATCACATACTTTGGAAATGACTAATCAACATCACCATTTCCTCATCACTGGGCTGTCTCCACCAGGCTCAAACTCAAATGTTTACAAAACAAAACTCCCAGAATTAGCAATGGTATTAAATAGATGCTTTTTAAAAAGGAGGGAAGGTAGTGTTTGCGCTAACAGCATTGGGTCCAACTTAGCTAAACAAATGTGTTTTATAATAATATAAAAATAAAGCAGAATACTTTTCAGTAATCAAGAGAGAAAACAAAGAATTTTTTTAAAAAAATCCCTTCAGGGATTTGACCATCTTGGATCTTCAGCATTTAGTGCAGTGCACATAGAAAATGTGTCACAAATACTAATTGAATGAACAATGTCACTGTTATCTATCAACCTTCCCTGTAATAGGTTTTCTTTCTCTCCTGTTTTTCAGTTTCGCTAAGCAGATATTGGTTCTATAACGTGGCTTCCTTTATTAAGTTCTTGTCATTCCACTGTTTTCAATTCACATTTTTCCTTAGCTGAAGTTCATATAAAGACAGCTCTCTCATATTGCACAAAAATAATCATCTTTGTCTACTCTTCCAATGAGCTAACGTTCTATGATAAATTTAATTCACTGTACTATTTTAATCATTAAATTGTACTTTATGTTCATGTCTTGTGAGTGTCAATAGATCACTGGTTTAATGGAGTGTAATAAATGAGTCCTTAATTGATTATTGTTCTCATTAATCACTGCATTTCCACAAAGAATATCTGTGAAACACACAGACATAATTTGATGCCCCAGAGCACAGAGTAAAGAATGGATGCCAAGCATAGAAACATAATTTTGAAAACTCAGGAAAGATAAATCCTAGAGCATCACATATTAGAATCACATTGATAGTTGGAATTTTTTAACCCAGCCTGCACCATAAAGTGTAATTTGGTTTTAAGAAATGTCTATAATAAAAACCAGTTCCTCAAGGTGTAATTTCCTGATCAAAATGGGTTTTTACCCCCACACAGTAATAATGTTTCAAGACATCCCAGGTGTTTAGACTGATAGCCACTGATATTTCAAACTGTGACTATGTACTGCACTGCTATTTCTGCAACAGACGGTGATGGTTATTTGGTATAATGCAAGCTTAAAGTACTCTACAATATAAAGGAATAGCTTTTGGAAACAGCTACATGTTCCACTATCATTACTAAACAACCAATGACAAAGAGATATTCAACTATCCTTCTAAAGTGTATTTTATTTGAAATGTCCTTGTAAAGGAGTAAAAAGCAAGTCCTTTTATTCCAAGCACTTGACAAGAACACTGGAAATATTGAGAAAATTGTACTCATTTCTTCTGAATAGTAAATCAATTGCTTCATCTAATCTTGTTCTGCCATTTCAACACTCACAATGCTATTATGGGTATCCACTTTAAAAAGATCTTTATCAATCTGCTCTATTACTGGGGAACTCAAAGTTTAGAATGCTAAATTTAACTAACGTTGAAAGGCTAGAACAGGGCAAAAATGGGATTTAAATCCTGATATTGACCCCTAATTAGATATTCTCTACATTACACCCTCAGTTCAATTCAGTTCAGTTCAGTCATCCAGTCATGTCCAACTCTTTGCGACCCCATGGACCACAGCATGCCAGGCTTCCCTGTCCATCACCAACTCCCGGAACTTTCTCAAACTCATATCCATTGAATTGGTGATACCATCCCACCATTTCATCCTCTGTCATCCTCTTCTCTTCCTACCTTCAATCTTTCCCAGCATCAGGGTCTTTTCCAATGTGTCAACTCTTCTCATCAGCTGGCCAGAGTATTGGAGTTTCAGCTTCAGCATCAGTCCTTCCAATGAATATTCAGACTGATTTCCTTTAGGATGGACTGGTTGGATCTCCTTGCAGTCCAAGGGACTCTCAAGAGTCTTCTCCAACAGTTTAAACACATCAATTCTTTGTCACTCAACTTTCTTTATTAGCCAACTCTCACATCCATACACGACTGCTGGAAAAACCATAGCTGTGACTAGACGGACCCTTGTTGGCAAACACCCTAGTGACTCTTTACTGTAAGTATAAAGTATCCTAAAATTTTATCCTTCTCTCTCAAAACTATGCCTTTCTCTCCATTCTCAAAATCTGAAATCCTTGCAAAGTGTTGTATGAGTTCATGACTGAGGGTACAGGGAATTATTGTAATTTCTTTTTTGACCTTTTGAAAATGCTTGATGAAATACTTTGTTCTCATTTCATATAAATTGTTTAATGGCATATCACAAAAGTCCATGTCTTAAATAATGACATGGTGAACAACGCATTCATACCACGTTGGTGGCCAAGACCCAGCTTCTCCCCTGTCAGTACTTTGTGGTCTGTGGACTGGGTGATTCAGTTCCAAAACAGCTATCAATTTAATCTGTCCACTGATGAATCCGGTTTCACTTACATGCATGCATGTATGTGCACTAAGTCGCTTCAGCTGTGTCCGACTCTTTGCAGTCCTATGTAAGTGGAAGTCCTCCAGGCTCCTCTGTCCATGGGATTCTTTAGACAAGAAAATTGGAGCGGGTTGCCATGCCCACCAGGGGATCATCCCAACCCAGGGATCAAACCTGTGTCTCTTTCATCTCCTCCATTTACAGGCAGCTTCTTTATCACTACCGCCACCTGGGAAGGCCTTCACTTACAAAGAACCCTTCAGTGCTTACACAAAGAAAGTCATTTTAATGGTATATCTTAGATTTTACAGTAGCCCTGATGAAGTGATACCCACCCCACCCACCCCCCATAAAGCAAAGGTAGAGTAGAGCCAGGTGTATTTCCTCCCTCTGCTCCTGATTCCCCATCTTTCTGGTCTCTATCTCTAGGTTCAGAAAGTAGGGAATAAAGCAAAGATAAAGTGACCATCCCTTAAAGTGTTGTCATGAATACAAAATGAAATATGGTTTAAAAATAAATCCTTAAAAAATTATAAATACATATGCACCCAACATAGGAGCACCACAATATGTAAGGCAAATGCTAACAAGTATGAAAGGGGAAATTAACAGTAACACATTAATAGTGGGAGACTTTAATACACCACTCACACCTATGGATAGATCAACTAAACAGAAAATTAGCAAGGAAACACAAACGTTAAATGATACAATGGACCAGTTAGACCTAATTGATATCAATAGGATATTCCATCCCAAAACAATCAATTTCAACTTTTTCTCAAGTGCGCATGGAACTTGCTGCAGGATAGATCACATCCTGGGCCATAAATATAGCCTTGGTAAATTCAAAAAAAACTGAAATAATCTCAAGCATCTTTTCTGATCACAATGCAGTAAGATTAGATGTCAACTACAGGAAAAAAAAAAAACTACTAAAAATATAAACAGATGGAGGTTAAACAACACACTTCTGAATAACCAACAAATCACAGAATAAATCAAAAAAGAAATCAAAATATGCATATAAATGAATGAAAATGAAAACACAACAATCCAAAACCTATGGGATTCAGTAAAAGCAGTGCTAAGAGGAAGGTTCATAGCAATACAAGTCTACCTCAAGAAACAGGAGAAATATCAAATAAATAACCTAACTCTACACATAAAGCAACTAGGAAAAGAAGAAATGAAGCACACCAGGGTTAGTAGAAGGAAAGAATTCATAAAAATTAGGGCAGAAATAAGTGCAAAAGAAACAAAGGAGACCATACCCAAAATCAACAAAGCTAAAAGCTGGTTCTTTGAGAAGATAAATAAAATGAACAAACCATTAGCCAGACTCATTAAGAAAAAAAGGGAGAAGAATCAAATCAACAAAATTAGAAATGAAAATGGAGAAAGCACAACAGACAACACAGAAATATGAAGGATCATAAGAGACTACTATCAGCAACTATATGCCAATAAAACGCACAACGTGGAAGAAATGGACAAATTCTTAGAAAACTATAACTTTCCAAAACTGAACCAGGAAGAAAGAGAAAATATTAACAGACCCAACACAAGCACAGAAATCGAAAATGTAATCAGGAATCTTCCAAAAAACAAAAGCCCAGGACTAGATGGTTTCACACCTGAATTCTACCAAAAATTTAGAGAAGAGCTAACACCTATCCTACTCAAACTCTTCCAGAAAGTTGCAGAAGAAGGTAAACTACCAAACTCATTCTATGAGGCCAACATCACCCTAATACCAAAACCAGACAAAGATGCCACAAAAAAAGAAAACTACTGGCCAATATCACTGATGAACAGAGATGCAAAAGTCTTTAACAAAATCCTAGCAAACAGAATCCAACAACACATTAAAAAGATCATACATCATGACCAAGTGGGCTTTATCCCAGGGATGCAAGGATTCTTCAATATTCACAAATCAATCAACGTGATACACCACATTAACAAATTGAAAGATAAAAACCATATGATTATCTCAATAGATGTAAAGAAAGCCTTGACAAAATTCAACATCCATTATGATAAAAATCCTCCAGAAAGCAGGCATAGAAGGAACATAACTCAAAATAATAAAGCTGTATATGACAAACCCACAGCAAACATTATCCTCAATGGTGAAAAATTGAAAGCATTTCCCCTAAAGTAAGGAAAAATACAAGGATGCCCACTCTCACCACTACTATTCAATATAGATTTGGAAGTTTTAGCCACAGCAGTCAGAGAAGAAAAAGAAATAAAAGTAATCCAGATTGGAAACAAAGACATAAAACACTCACTGTTTGTAAATGACATGATCCTCTACACAGAAAACTCTAAAGACTCCACCAGAAAATTACTAGAGCTAGTCAATGAATATAGCAAAGTTACAGGATATAAAATCAACACACAGAAATCCCTTGCATTCCTATAACAATGAGAAAACAGAGAAATTAAGGAAACAATTCCATTCACTTTTGCAATGAAAAGAATAAAATACTTAGGAAAAAATCTACCTAATGAACTCCAGGATTTGGTGGTGGACAGGGAGGCCTGGCGTGCCGTGATTCATGGGGTAGCAAAGAGTCAGACACGACTGAGTGACTGAACTGAACTGAACTGAAAGAAACAAAAGACCTATATATAGAAAACTATAAAACACTGATGAAAGACATCAAAGAGGACACAAATAGATGGAGAAATATACCATGTTCATGGATTGGAAGAATCAGTATAGTGAAAATGAGTACACTACCCAAAGCAATCTATAGATTCAATGCAATCCCTATCAAGCTACCAATAGTATTTTTCACAGAACTAGAACAAATAATTTCACAATTTGTACGGAAATACAAAAAGCCTCGAATAGCCAAAGCAATCTTGAGAAAGAAGAATGAAACTGCAGGAATCAACCTGCCTGACTTCAGGCTATACTACAAAGCCACAGTCATCAAGACAGTATGGTACTGGCACAAAGACAGAAACATAGATCAATGGAGCAAAATAGAAAGCCCAGAGATAAATCCACACACCTATGAACACCTTATCTTTGACAAAGGAGGCAAGAATATACAATGGAGAAGAGACAATCTCTTTAACAAGTGGTGCTGGGAAAACTGGTCAACCACTTGTAAAAGAATGAAACTAGAACTCTCCCTAACACCATACACAAAAATAAACTCAAAATGGATTAAAGATTTAAATGTAAGACCAGAAACTATAAAACTCCTAGAGGAAAACATAGGCAAAACACTCTCTAACGCAAATCATAGCAGCATCCTCTATGACCTACCTCCCAGAGTAATGGAAATAAAAGCAAAAATAAACAAATGGGACCTAATTAAACTTAAAAGTGTTTGCACAACGAAGGAAACTATAAGCAAGGTGAAAAGACAGCCTTCAGAATGGGAGAAAATAATAGCAAATGAAGCAACTGACAAAGAATTAATCTCAAAAATATACAAGCAACTCCTGCAGCTCAATCTCAGAAAAATTAGCGACCCAATCAAAAAATGGGCCAAAGAACTAAACAGACATTTCTCCAAAGAAGACAGACAAATGGCTAACAAACACATGAAAAGATGCTCAACATCACTCATTATCAGAGAAATGCAAATCAAAACCACAATGAGGTACCATCTCACACCGGTCAGAATGGCTGCTATCCGAAAGTCTACAAGCAATAAACGCTGGAGAGGGTGTGGAGAAAAGGGAACTCTCTTACAGTGTTGGTAGGAATGCAAACCAGTACAGCCACTATGGAGAACAGTGTGGAGAGTCCTTTAAAAAATGTAAACAGAACTGCCATACAACCCAGCAATCCCACTGCTGGGCATACACACCAAAGAAAGCAGAATTGAAAGAGACACATGTACCCCAGTGTTCATTGCAGCACTGTTTACAATAGCCAGAACATGGAAGCAATATAGATGTCCATTGGCAGACGAATGGATGAGAAAGCTGTGGCACATATACACAATGGAATATTACTCAGCTATTGAAAAGAATGCATTTGAATCAGTTCTAATGAGGTGGATGAAACTGGAGCCTATTATACAGAGCGAAGCAAGTCAGAAAGGAAAACACCAATGCAGTATATTAACACATATATATGGAATTTAGAAAGATGATAAGGATGACCCTATAAGCGATACAGCAATAGAGACACAGATGTAAAGAACAGACTTTTGGACTCTGTGGGATGATTTGAGAGAATAGCATTGAAACATGTATATTATTATATGTGAAATAGATCGACAGTCCAAGTTCGATGTATGAGACAGGGTGCTCAGGGCTGGTGCACTGGAGTGACCCTGAGGAATGGATAGGGAAGGGCGGTGGGAGGGAGGGTCAGGATGGGGAACACATGTACACCCATGGCTGATTCATGTGAATGTAAAAAAGAAGTAAACAAACAAATAAATCCTTAAAAGAAAATGAATTCCATAAATTTCTCATTGGCTAACTGACTTTTAATGAATTGATCTAGAAACTCCTGCTCCCAAAGTACAGTAATGTACCTTGCCTCAGATGTGTGCAAACTAGGCAGCCTGGTTCAGTCAGTATTGTATTCCCTAACCATATTCAAGATGCATGACCCATGCCAGAGTCCACTCTGGGAAGATTGTTAGATCTGTGGGTAAAAATGCTCCTTGTCCCTTTTTTATAATAAGCTATAAGGACCACACAAGCCTAGAGTTATCAGTGCTTACATTGTAGAAACAGACTCTGAAAATGAAATTAACACAGAGGAAATCAGAGCCAGAGTATGGACAAAGACAAAAATCTAATCATGTAGTTGAAAACATATAACATGTTATTCCTAAAAACTGATGCCTCTAGACTTTTCAGCAAAATGAAGCAATACGTTCTCTTTTTTTAATTAAACTTTTTTGAGTTAAATTTCTGCCATTTGCAACCATAAGTAGACTAAGAGATTATGGTAAAGCAATGATAAAATGTTAATGTGGTACACAAATATAAGGCATTTTTATTGTTGCCAAACAAATGCAAGAATTTTCCTCAAAATATTCCATTTGATCTGAGTCTAGTGACTCCATCATTCTTTAATGCAACTTTCAACTCAATTCTCTCTGTCCTTATGTCGGATAAACTAATATGACTATTATACAAATTTGAAATAAAATTTAAATGAAATAAACATAGAAATATCCACAGTTCCCTGCAGAGTCCATGGAAGAAATGAAAAGGTCTTATGAAAGCAGTGTACTTGTAACGTGTGTGTGTTAGTTGCTCAGTCGTGTCCAACTCTTTGCAACTCCATGAACTATAGCCCTCCAGGCTTCTCTGTCCATGGGGATTCTCCAGGAAAGAACACTGGAGTGGGTTGCCATTTCCTTCTCCAGGGGATCTTCCCAACTCAAGGATCGAATCTGGGTCTCCTGCATCGCAGGCAGATTCTTTACTGTCTGAACCACCAGAAGCCCCAGGAGGAACAATATTTTGACTGACAAATGCAAAAGCATTAAATTCATTTTTGAAAATTATTTGGTGATTTTGACTAATAAGTACTGCTGTGTATGTCCATGAATAGAGTTTGATTTTAAGCACTTGTGTGAATTAGAGTTCAAGGATGATTAATCTTTAATAACAAAAAAATACTTTTACCTCAAAGAATAAGAGTATTATTATTTAAAAACTTTTTCTGAAATGATTGTATTCTTATTCCCCGCAAAAGGTATTTTTTCACCTTTAACTCATCAGTCAGGAACAATGTCATCATCCCAAATTATATTAAAATATTATTTTTATAGGAAGGCTCGTGAATTTCAGTTCTTTGAATAATCTTTTTATATTCCAACTCTACTTTCAGTTCAGTTCAGTCGCTCAGTAGTGTCCGACTCTTTGCGACCCCATGAATCACAGCACGCCAGGCCTCCCTGTCCATCACCAACTCCCGGAGTTCACTCAAACTCATGTCCATCGAGTCGGTGATGCCATCCAGCCATCTCATTCTCTGTCATCCCTGTCTCCTCCTGGCCCCAATCCCTCCCAGCATCGGAGTCTTTTCCAGTGAGTCAACTCGTCGCATGAGGTGGCCAAAGTATTGGAGTTTCAGCTTTACTTTAAAAGAAAATTATCTTCAGGGTGTGTTTATTTCACTTAGGATAAATGACAGTATTTATCTCAGTTCCTCATTCTGTATTCAGATGTCTATTAAACAGGGGAGTCAAGATTCTCTTTTTACTCAGATCAGTTTCTTTGGTTCTATCACTAAGAGGCTTATTTACATGAGAGAAAGTAATTTCTAAACACCAATCTGACTTTCTTCCCTTCCCCACCCTCAGCAGAAATACTAGGCTGGTAAATGTACAGAGAGAGAAATGCCACTGCTGGTCATGGATCTCCATAAAGAGAAAGAGGGCAATTATGGAAGGAAATCTTGGCAGAGCTCTCCCTGCTAAATAAACACTGACATACATGGAGAATGATATGTGGAGTCACTTGGCTAAAACTTTTCTAACCTGGGAGTGAGAGTAAAGAATACTAGCCTCCTCCTAAACATACTGGAATCCCAAATCTGAAAAATCAGCTAGGAAACCACCTCTCTAAGTCCGTTACTTAATCTCTCAGAATTTTAGTAAGGAAACTCAGGTTGATTATTGACCAGAGGAAAGGAAAGGGGTAGAATGTCAAGAAGAAATCGTGTGTCAAAGGGAAAGAATGTTTTTCTCCAAAACCCAGAACAGCAGTTAATTGCCCCTCTGAGGGTGGGATTCAGACTTAAAGAATGAACCGGTAGATCCTTCTGTGAATTGTAACTATGGGTGAGTTTTAATCAAGGTGACCTCCTAGAATGGTATCCGTCTTTCCTAGCCCAGATCCAATCTCACCTCCTCCCCGAATTGAGAAACCTTGAATTTCCCCAGCTCTGTGTTAACTATTCTTTTCTGAACTATGACAGTCCTTAACCTGTTACCGCTCTCCCATGATTCCTCTTTTACTCAACTCTGTTTGTAAGCTGTGTTCATGTCCCAGCTTTCTTAATAAATTGTGAACGCCTTTAAAGAAGGTTCTCTGCATAATTCAAATTTTTAATCTTAGTGAAGTACCTTACACAATGAAAGACATTGAATAAATACTTGCTAAATGGAGGAATGGATGGAGAAATTGTTTAAGACCAACACTGTCACACTTTTTCTTAAAGAGGCAGGGATAGTAAATACTTTAGACTTTATAGACCAAGAGACAAAATTTAGAATATTATAAACGTACTTGTATATAGAAAATGAAAAAGTGAACCACTTAAAATATAACCATTGTAAAAGTAAAAACCATCTTAGCTTTCAGGCTGAATAAAAGCAAATCACAGGAGTGATTTGGCCCATAGGCTATAATTTGCCACACTTTTGTTTATATCATTTAAAAAAAAATAAGTACCTTCATTAAGAAGATTTGTTTCTAATAGACCACTTTTTAACTACATGGCTTTATCCCTGAAACAGTTTGTGTCATGTAACTGGAACACATAATAAATAAGTGTTTTTGGCCACCAACAACCAAACCTGATAATTCTACTTTGCTTTTCAGACCCATTTAAAACAAGTTCAGCTCTATGCTTCTCTCCAAACTTTCCTTGTTTGCAGTACTTTGTAAGGTTTAGTTCATCAGATGTTTGAAGACAAAAAGTGTGTCATCTTCTGAGTATCCCCAATAGTAGGAGAAAAAAAACAGGTAAAAAATTAAAGTGGTAAAAGAAGGTAGAGTCAAAAAACAGTAAGTGATCAAGTTTTTGCCACCACATGTAAAGTGGTAGTAGTTTCCAATAAGGCTAAGTGGTTGGTAGGAACACAATGCACACTAGAATGCATTACCTATCTGTCAGAGGAATTTATGCTTAAAAGTACAACTTGAAAGGTACAGGTGAGTACAACTTAAAAGGAACAATCATAGATTTCCATTTCTAGCCTTGATGGAGTAAACTGGTAGCAGTTTTGTCTTCCAGCAGTAAGCAGAAGACTTGACAAAACAGATGCAGTAATTATTTTCAGGCCTGAGCCAGAGGTAAAGAAGGACTATGGTTCCTATGGGAAAGAATGCAAATAAAGTAGGCCCTACGATCATCCCATATTCTGACTGGATATACATTAAGGATTACAGTACATAGAGGAAAAGCCCAGATGGAGAATAAGGGTACCACTAAATTAAGGAAATAAAGATCGAGTTCAGGGAAGCTATGACAGATGAAATGTGCTAGGCAGAGACTAGAGAGGAGATTAAAAGGACTCCAAAAATCTATTAAAGAATATGAATGACAGCTAACTATTGCAAATTTTAGAAAAATATAAGCATATTTATCGTATAATCGAGGATACTCTTGAGAGGGACAAGATGTTATTAATAACTTCTCTTGGATAAAAGTCATAAATCATGATTGTTCCTCCCAAAGCTAGGGAGATGATCACCTATATATAAAATAATCTACTACTGCAATCAAAAAAGAGATAACATGAATTCTTTTAAAATATATTGAATTTTATTGCATAATATGCCTAGCAAATGGAGGATAGTTGAAGAATGAGAAAAGAAAACGTAGGAAGAAGAGGAAAAAGAAAGAAGAAATAGGGAACAAAGAGCAAAACCTGAAGGTGCATTTTGCTCAAGGGTGAGCCCCCTTGAGTCTTTTCCTAAATTTTATTGGGGCCACACACATAGCATAAAAACTCTATTAAGCTAGGTAAAGAACAACTAAGGAGCTGTAAGCGGAAAAATTCCCAGAGTAGATAGGAATGGGAAGGGTTTGAAATATAACTAGCCAAAGTATAAAGACCTTGATGAACAAGGAGTAGAGACCTCAGAGGCTCACCTTTTAATATCAGAACTAAACTTACCTAGACTAAAATTACTCCAGCCATGAACTATTAAAGCTTAAAAGCAAACTTCAGAAGAATCAAGCTGATCATTAAGTTTCTTGAGTGTCTATTAAATCAAAAGTAATAGCTCTTAAAAAGAGAAAGCATAATCCAGATCCTCAATTATATAATATTTATATTGTCCAGCATAAAAAAAAACCCACTGGAATGGGAAGAAGCAAAAAAATGTGACCCACAGCTAAAAGAAAAATACAATCACTAGTAAAAAACGTACCATACATATCAAAACAAAACATGCAAGGATCTAAGGGCAATCATGTCCAAGACGGACACAAAGCTCCAGATGAATTTGGGGATCCAGGAGCAGATATCAACTGTGCTTCTCTTTCCCAGTAGTGCCAGAAAAAAGTACCAAATCTGGAAAAGCTTCTGAGCATGGAGCCTGATATAGACACAGAAGGATGGAGAAGGCTACCTTAGTCATCTAGGTAGCCTCTCTGAGACAGGCTCACAGAGCTTTCCCCACAACTCCTAGCATCAAGAGGGCAGCTGACCACTTCCTGTGGTCAATACTTGGAGGATTTTGAATACAGATATGACAGCAGGCACTGAGAAAGCTTTGGAACCAAGAAATCAACAAGAACGTGAATACTAAGAGGATGCCCCTGTGATCGGAAGATGTGAATCGGGTTCACTAGCATCCCACACATATCTTGGAATCTAATTATGCTCTGAAACAAAAATCTGAGGAAGGTAAGGAACTGGTTTGAGAGAACAATAAATTGACCGAAATCTAGTTTTTAAGTTACACTCAAGGGAAGCTATGGGGAGTGGGCGGAGGGGCATTTCTTGCTAGTCTGTGCTTCACTGTATTATTGTTGTTCCTGTTTCGTCTTGTTGTTTCTGTTATTTACAACAGAAAAAACATTATCTTCTTTACAAACAAAACTGCTGTTGCCTTAGTCTTGGGCTGTTCCTGATCTCGTGTCTGACTCCATCAACTCTCACTGATGCATTTCAGCTTTTAGGTCACATTCCAGCCTCCACATCTGGCTTTACCTCCCTACAGTGCCTGTTCTTGGCACTTTTCTTCCCTGTCAAAGTATTCCTGTCCTCTGCTCCCTGGTGATCCTCCTCTCTGCTTCTAAATATTCTAATTGTGCCAGATAAATCTATTGAAAGGAGTATATGGCTGCCAATACTGTAATGTTTTATCTCTCAAAGTGTTTTCATTAGAACAAATGTCTACTTAGAAAAACATCTTAAGAGTGGAAACTTTATTTCTGTTGAGAACCATTGGACCACATGAGTTAGTCTTACCAAAGTACAGGGGAAAACCAAGCCTTGAAATATATTCAGATACATGATACTATTAATGAACTATTAAAGCATATGAATGACAGCTAATTATTGCAAATTTTAGAAAAATATAAGCATATTTATCATATAATCCAGGATACTTTTGAGAGGGACAAGATGCTATTAATAACTTCTCTTGGATAAAAGTCATAAATCATGATCATTCCTCCAAAACCTAGGCAGATGATCACCTATATATAAAATAATCTACTACTGCAATCAAAAAAGAGAAAACACAAATTATTTTAAAATATATTGAATTTATTGCATAATATGCTTAGCAAATGGAGGATAGCTGAAGAACGAAAAGGGAGAATGTAGGTAGAAGAGGAAAAAGAAAGGAAAAGTAGGGAACAAAGAGCAAAACCTGAATGTGGGGCAGTGCACAGACATGGAAAGCAAAAGAGGGAAACTGCCAGATGGAGAAGAGAATTTTAAAGGGCCAGCTTCTGCTTATATAACCCTCATCATCACTCTTTCCCTTTTCAGTCCTCTGAAAATGACTCCTGGTGTAAAATAATCTTTTCTGTAGACATATCATTGCTGAGTTCTACCTCGAGTCTGGTATCTTACCGATCACCACAGCTTCCATTCATGACCCAATATTTGTCTTTATAAGCTGTACATTTTTAAAGGCCACATTGTAGGCTTTCCCACATACACACCCACCTAAATCATCCACACAAATTTGTTTATTTTGAAACAAATACCACACATCAGATCATTTCTTCTGTAATTTAAGTTTGTATCTCTAAAGTATAAGGTCTTTCTTCAATAATACATCAACAATAACATTACCACATATAAAAATAACAATATTTAAGAATACCTTAAAGGACCTCTTGATGAAAGTGAAAGAGGAGAGTGAAAAAGTTGGCTTAAAACTCAACATTCAGAAAACAAAGTAGTGGCATCCAGTCACATCACTTCATGGAAATGATGGGGAAACAGTGGAAACAGTGGCTGACTTTATCTGGGGGGGCTCCAAAATCACTGCAGATGGTGACTGCAGCCATGAAATTAAAAGACACTTACTCCTTGGAAGGAAAGTTATGACCAACCTAGACAGCATGTTAAAAAGCAGAGACATTACTTTGTCAACAAAGGTTTCTCTAGTCAAGGCTATGGTTTTTCCAGTAGTCATGTATGGATGTAAGAGTTGGACTAAAAAGAAAGCTGAGCCCCAAAGAATTGATGCTTTTGAACTGTGGTGTTGGAGAAGACTCTTGAGAGTCCCTTGGACAGAAAGGAGATCCAACCAGTCCATCCTAAAGGAGATCAGTCCTGGGTGTTCATTGGAAGGACTGATGCTGAAGCTGAAACTGCAATACTTTGGCCACCTGATGCAAAGAACTGACTCATTGGAAAAGACCCTGATGCTGGGAAAGATTGAGGGCAGGAGGAGTAAGGGACAACAGAAGATGAGATGGTTGGATGGCATCACCGACTCAATGGACATGGGTTTGGGTAGACTCCAGCAGTTGGTGACGGATAAGGAAGCCTGGAGTGCTGCAGTTCATGGAGTCGCAAAGAATCGGACTCGACTGAGCAACTGAACTAACTAACTAATGCTATCATATATCCACACTATAGGCAAATACCCCCATACACTATTTTGGGTTTCTATTGCTGTGGTTGGTGTTTTACTTTTATGGTTGCTTTGTTCAGATAAACTCTCTATAATGCATTCAGCTGATATGCTTCTTAAGTTTCTTTGCAATTTACCTTTGATTTGACCGGTACATTTTCACACCTTCTGGGTTTTGCTTGTTGCACCCTTATATCATAATCTAACCTGTTTCTCTGTCCCTTATATTCTTATAAACTTTTAGTTAGAACTAGAGGCTTGATTAAAGTTGAATTCTTAAAATATAAAACTTCACAGGTTGTGTTATATATGATCTATAGCATCATGTTATTTACTCGCTAAGGCATGTCCAATTCTTTTGTGATCCCATGGACTGCAGCCTGCCAGGATCCTCTGTCCATGGGATTTCCCAAGCAAGAATACTGGAGTGGGTTATCATTTCCTTCTCCAGGGGATCATCCCAACCCAGTAATTAAACCTGTATCTCCTGCATTGGCAGGCAAATTCTTTACCACTGAGTGACCAGGGAACCCCACAGCATCATAGCAGGAAGCAATAGCATCCAAGCTTCCCTGGTGGCTCAGACAGTAAAGCGTCCACTTGCAGTGTGGGAGACCCGGGGTTCAATCCCTGGGTTGGGAAGATTCCCTGGAGAAGGAAATGGCAACCCACTCCAGTACTCTTGCCTGGGAAATTCCATGGACTGAGGAGCCTGGTAGGCTACAGTCCATGGGGTTACAAAGAGTCGGACACGACTATGCAACTTCACTCACTTGTGGTATTTAGATTATTTATAAGATTCAGATACTGTTAGCCTTAACCATACATTGTAAAGCTTTCCATAAGCTTCTCATCTAATAAATTTATTTCCCATTGATTATAATTGCCTGCTGCTGCTGCTGCTGCTAAATCACTTCAGTCGTGTCTGACTCTGTGTGAGCCCATAGACGGAAGCCCACCAGGCTCCCCCGTCCCTGGGATTCTCAAGGCAAGAACACTGGAGTGGGTTGCCATTTCCTTCTCCAATGTGTGAAAGTGAAAAGTGAAAGTGAAGTTGCTCAGTCGTGCCGACTCTTAGCTACCCCATGGACTGCAGCCAACCAGGCTCCTCCATCCATGGAATTTTCTAGGCAAGAGTACTGGAGTGGCTTGCCATTGCCTTCTCCCATAATTGCCTAGAGGGTCCTATTCACAATAGATTAAATGATTAATGATTTTTTAAAACTGAGGCAAAAGAGTTAGACAATAATCTAAAGTAGCCCCAGTCATTCTTGTTGTTAATCTTTATGAGAATAATAGAAGTAAACAAAAGCACTCTGTCATAGATGCTATGTGATAAATAAAAATGAATAAAACAAGTTTCTGCTGATGATTTATGAGAACAGAATTATGACCAAAAAAATGTTTGTTGAAAACCAATTCATAGAAACAAGAGTGATTCATAAGTATTCAGAAAGTCAATGGTGGTTTTTTAAAAATAGTTAATGCAGGTGCTGTTTCTTCAGTTCAGTTCAGTTCAGTCGCTCAGTCATGTCCGACTCTCCATGACCCCATGAATCACAGCACGCCAGGCCTCCCTGTCCATCACCAACTCCCGGAGCTCACTCAAACTAATGTCCACAGAGTCAGTGATGCCATCCAGCCATCTCATTCTCGGTCGTCCCCTTCTTCTCCCGCCCCCAACCTTTCCCAGCATCAGAGTCTTTTCCAGTGAGTCAACTCGTCGCATGAGGTGGCCAAAGTATTGCAGTTTCAGCTTCAGCATCAGTCCCTCCAATGAACACCCAGGATCGATCTCCCTTAGAATGGACTGGTTGGATCTCCTTGCGGTACAAGGGACTCTCAAGAGTCTTCTCCTTGGAAGATGGAAATTATTTCAACAGGTAGAAATAAAAGAGGACATTCCAAGTGGAGATAACAGGATGATCACAAAAACTAAAGCAATAAATTATAGATTGTGTCGAAAAAGAGCAAGAAGTTATGCATGGCTAGACTATAGGTTGTGCATTGGAAAGTCATTTTAGAGAAAGAGTAGGTCAGGCCCAAATAGGACATGAATATTTGAACTTAATTTGGTATGTCAACCAAAAATTGGTTGACATATACCTCCACAAGGATTAAATCATATTCTGCTGACCTCCAACATCCCCTGAAGGAGTTCAGGGTGGAGAGCAGAAATGAAGCACTCTGTGCTCCTAGAAAACTGGCAAGACATATTTTCAGATTGTTGGACAATCTCAGGAGTTGATTTTATGAGCCCAATTCTTGTATCTCCTCCTCAAAAGTGCTAAAATCCTTCATGGTGACAACTGTATACCATGACCAGCAAAAGCTTCATGAAACCAGCAGAAACTTTCTAAAAAATAAATTTGCTTGATTGCATGTACTCTCCCTTCTCCAAAATCACATATACACTCTCCTTCCCCATACATCTTTGGAACAGTCTCTCAGAACTATCTGAGGCTCTGTCTCCCAGGCTGCAGTCCTCATATTGCCCCAAATAAAACTTAACTCATAACTCTCACATTGTGCATTTTCTTTTAAGTTGACAGGCATTTCTGTGAGCAGAAAAGTGCATGATGTAAGAGTGCTTAAAGAATATGATTCAGGATGCAGCATGGTGGGTGGATTAAGGGGAAGAGAGACTCATGAGAGTAAGAAGAGTTAGAAGACATCTGCAATGTTCCAGTCTAGGACTGATGAAATTTGACATACCGTTGTGAATGGAAGAGGAAATAAAAGTGTAAATTTGTCATGTAGTATGAAGTAGAAGCCAACAGAACTTGAACATGGACTTAATAATGTAGGTATAGACAAATATTGATAAATAGGCAGGAGTTTCTAACCTAAATGCTATTGTGAGGACAAAATAAAATGTTCAGGCATTTCCTATGGTCTTCTTCTCTCTTAAAGTAATACAACAGCAGATGGCATGTTTCTTCCCTGAACTGTCTCTTCAAAATTCTATTATTCATGCCTTGCTTTCTCTCAAGAAAATAAAAAATTTGGAAGAAAATGGATGGCTTCCTAAAACTGATTTTTATCAGAAAACTCCTGAATAGAGCATAAGGTTATTCATTAATTTCCATATAAATTTTGTGCTCCGTTTCATCCCAAACCTCTTGTACTTCACTGTCTTTTTTCAATCCTTATGCCATTATTTTGAAATTATTTAAATTGTTTGATCAAAAGAACTTTCTTCTGATTACAATGGCACATAGTTGCAAGAACATATAAACATTTCCAGGGTTCTCTAGTCTTAACTCTATACTCTTTTGCCTTGCTTTGCATGATGCTCAATCATGTCTAACTCTTTGTGACCCCATGAACTGCAGCCCACCAGGCTCTTCTGTCCATGGAATTTTCCAGTCAAGAATATTGGAGTGGGTTGCCATTTCCTTCTCCAGTGAATCTTCTGCAGGAATCAAACCTGAGGCTCATGTGTCCCCTCCATTGACAGGCAGATTTGTTACCACTGCACCATCTGGGAAGACCAACTAGGTTCCCCTAGATAGAACTTCAAACACTGTTTTAAAACAATTAAGATAAATCATGGGACAAAGCCACAAGACAAGGAAGATGGTAGTATTTAGATGATAAAAGCAAAAGTTTAAATGCAGTCAAAATCATACCTGATTCAGTCAATTAATCAACCAACGCACTATGCTAGACCTCATAAACAATACAAGAGAAGTTTAAAAATTAATTCCTGTTTTCTACAGGTGAAAAAAGATAAAATCTTACATTTTTAAGTAAGCATTTGATTATATACCACAGTAAGTGGTTCACACTTAGTCAGATGTGGTCAATTATTCAAAAAAGAAATCATGTTCACTGGCTGGAGTAGGAAGTGAAGTTCAGGTAGAAAAAAAGACTTTATTGCTCCTTAAAATTTACAACAATCAGAGAAGAAGGGGAGGAACACAGAGGTTTGGAGGAAAGCAAACTGGCAGCACTGGTGTGAGCCTAGTACATACATAAAGCAGAAAAAAAAATGTGTTTTTTTTAATAAAACAGAAAAAACAGAACCAAGCATGTTTTGGTTTTGGTGAAATAGGGGGTTACATGTAAAAGACATTGCACAGCTAGGCTGGAAGAATTTAACAGTGAAAGGCTCCTTACACACAATCCTATGTGCAAGGTAAGTTACTAAAATGAATGACTAGGAGAGTAAGATAAAATGGAATTTCTAGGAAGATAGACTGACAGGTGTGTAGGTGATCATTGGGACACTAAGAGATTCTAGAGACAGGAACTCAGATTCTAGAGACAGATCAACTCAGAAGCTACTCTAACTAGAGATAGATCAGCACAATGACTGGGATAAATATGAAATGCAAATAAGGAGAAGGCCACATCAAGTCCCCCAAACTGATTCTGTATCTTATTGAGCTATTAGGACTATTATGACTATTGGAATGCTCATGCTGATGCTCAGTTGTGTCCAACTCTTTGCGACCCCATGGACTGTAAACCTCCAGGCTCCTCTGTCCATGGGATTTCCCAGGCAAGAATACTAGGGTGGAGTGCCATTTCCTACTCCAGGGGATCTTCCTGACCCAGGGATGGAACCCACATTTCCCACGTCTCCTACATTGGCAAGTAGACTCTACCACTAGCCCCACCTAGGAAGCCATTATGAATATCGTAAAGTAAGAAATAAAAACTTTTTAAGGCTAAAATTTTTTATGTAACTAAATATTAAATCACATTATTTTCTTTACCCTTAAAGTCCTTTTTAAATTTTCTTCTTTTTTAAATCTTTTTTTAACTTTTTATTTTATAAAAGAGTATCAGTTCAGTTCAGTCGCTCAGTTATGTCCGACTCTTTGTGACCCCATGAATCACAGCACGCCAGGCCTCCCTGTCCATCACCAACTCCCGGAGTTCACTCAAACTCATGTCCATCGAGTCGGTGATGCCATCCAGCCATCTCATTCTCTGTCGTCCCCTTCTCCTCCCTCCCCCAACCTTTCCCAGCATCAGAGTCTTTTCAAGTGAGTCAACTCGTCACATGAGGTGGCTAAAGTATTGCAGTTTCAGCTTTAGCATCAGTCCTTCCAATGAACACCCAGGATTGATCTCCTTTAGAATGGACTGGTTGGATCTCCTTGCAGTTCAAGGGACTCTCAAGAGTCTTCTCCAGCACCACAGTTCAAAAGCATCAATTCTTCGGTGATCAGCTTTCTTCACAGTCCAAATCTCACATCCATACATGGCCATGGGAAAAACCATAGCCTTGACTAGACGAACCTTGGTTGGCAAAGTAATGTCTCTGCTTTTTAATATGCTATCTAGGTTGGTCATAAGAATATAGCTGATTATAAATGCTGTGATAATTTCAGGTATAGAGCAAAATGACTCAGCCACACATATATACATATCCATTCTCCCCCAAACTCCTTTCTCATCCAGGCTGCCATATAAAGTACTTTCTGTATCTATTTGGTTTGTCTTGGTTAATCATACCAAACAGGAAACACTAAAGGCCAACATAAGAATAAAATGTTTCAGAGGAAGTAAAAAGAAAGAATGTGTCCAGGTTTTTTTGAAGAGACAGAATGGCTGTCTTAAAGGTAATAAGATAGAATTATGAGGAAAGAAAGCATGATAAGTTGAAAACTTCTCTTAAAGAGAATCGAAAGTAAACATTGTTTGAGCACGACTTTAGATACCTCATCTGTTTCATTCTTCCTACAATCCCTTTTTAAAACAAGAGCTATGAAGTATTGGAAATTTTATCCAGACTATGGTTATTAAATACATAAGGAAAAGGTTGAAATTCAAAGCCAGATCTGTTTGGTTGCAGAAACTGTTATGGAATTCCTGCCATGAAATACTGTTTCACCAGCCCAAGTTTTCCATGAAATATTCCATGAAAGAATTAGCTTCCTTTCCTGCTTATAGTCTGCTTCCTGTGGAATTTGATGAATGAGAGCCTTCTTAGATGCTAATGGGAATTTGGGGGATAAGAGAGTCTTATATCCAGGTTTTTAAAGAATTGCCAAGTCCAGCCTTCAATATGTTAATACACAGGGACTATCCAAAGCAGAGATATTGTATGCAACATGTTCCAAAATGTTTTTACCCACAGTATCTTTTTTCATGGTTCATTTTGTGAGATTGGTATTTCTAATCAAGTTGGACAATACGATCTAGTACTTCTGAAAAAGATTTAAAGAATGAAGAGTGGAAAGATTACTGGTATACATTCATTTGTTTAAAAGTAGAATATACTTTTGATAAATATACATTCCACTGAATTTTACTATGTAAAGAAACAAAGGACATACTTAGGAGTCACTGGGAGAGAGGCACTATCAAATGCTGCAAAGCTTCAGAACTAAGGACAGGAAGCCCACTTGGACTTCCAACAAGCAAACCCTTCCCATGACACCATGACAGGGCCTTCATGAAACACAGCCTCAAATTCCTCATACCTGGTCCTGTTTCAGGTGACTCCATTTCTGGCAAAAAGTAAAAGAAAGTGGTCAGCATTTGGAAATACCCAAGTTAAAACACAAAAGTGAGCCAAAAAAAGACAGGGGCACATAAAAGTATAAAGGCGCTTTCCTCAATTAAATAAGCTTTAAGCTTTTGTGATAAATGTAAAATATCCAGTTTCCTTAAAAATATTTTTCTTTCTCTTCTCTCTTTGCATATTTATATTTTAACAGTCATATATTTTCACTTTAGAAGAAATCATTCTTCAGGTATCATATAATTATTTCCAGAGCTAGAAGAAAAAAATGTTAAAGATTCCTCTGAGGACTGAGAAAAAGAGTAAGGATAGGAACAGAAGTATTTCTTTACATTTTGCCCTTCTGCACTGATGGAATATGTTATAGCAGGTGTATTTAGTTGCTCTATAAATAGCTGCAATTTTGATGTGCTTGTGGGAGGAGGTGAATTCAGGATCTACTTAGGTATGACATTTTAGTCATATCTGGTATCTTAAATGTTAATTGCAATATCTGAATCTGAAACCATACAAACAAACATTTTGTATCTTGAACATTTTTTACATTAAAATCTATTGGCTTGGGGACTTTCCTGGTGGCTCACCGGATAAGAACCCACCTATCAATGCAGGGGACACAGGTTCAGTCCCTGGTCTGTGAAGATTCCAGGCTGCAGAGCAATTAAGCCCATGCTCCACAACTACTGAGCCCACATTCTACAACTACTGAAGTTCATGTGCCTAGAACCTGTGCTCTGTAAGAAGAGAGGCCACCGCAATGAGAAACTTGTGCTATAACAAAGAGTGGCCTCGCAGCTCAACACAACTAGAGAAAGTCCACACACAGCAATGAAGACCCAGTGCATCCAATAATTAATTACTTAATTAATTTTTTAGAATTTATTGGTCTATTTTATAGTACAAATAGATCTTTTATTAATCATGACTTTGCAATAATATACATTGGTCATTTGGGAAATATGAGCTAAGTTATATGAATCTTCTCAATGCTGGCACATTTCATTATATAATACCAAAAAATTACATTTGGTAATATCATCATCATTATGACCAATAAGCCTTTTAATATGGGGAAGCTATTCAGTTCATGGTGGCTGACACAAGTTTCCAAAATTCAAGTTTTTGCCTGAAAGCTTGAATTTTATCTTTGGTTAAAAAAAATAATAAATAATAATAAATACTACCAGTGGGTTTCTTGAAGTGACAGATTCACTTCATTTGTTTTCAAGAAAATGTCTGTCAAATACTCACATCTGAATAATAGTAGTTTGTCAGTGGTTCTTTGAAATAAAATGGTGTTACATGAAAAAAAGCAGCTAGTTCAGTTGTATCTCAGACAATCTCAAAATGCTTTCCTTGAGACAATCAGAAACATCCATTGTACTTTAAGATATTGCGTAAGTGCTTTATGCTTACTTCTATTTCATTGGACAAAATATTAAAAAGACGTGCATGCAGGGATTGAGATTTAATAAAATTAATAGCTTTTACAACTTTATCAATGACATTCACAAGTGAAACTGGCAATTTTGGCTGCAAGGGACTGACAGGAAAGAATACAGGCATCACTACTGCAGTTTGGAGCTATGGCCTTGACTCACACTGAGGTATTAGCAATTCTGTTAGTATTAGTATAATAGTTTTAACCTTAGCAATAGCAGATCTCTTGGAGGAGATTTGAGAAGTCCTAGAGATCTAGAGGGTGTTTGCTATGACCAGCAAAACTTGGCAAAACTCTATTAGCCTTTGCCCTGCTTCATTTCGTGCTCCAAGGCCAAATTTGCCTGTTACTCCAGGTGTTTCTTGACTTCCTACTATTGCATTCCAGCCCCCTATAATGAAAAGGACATCTTTTTTGGGTGTTAGTTCTAAAAGGTCTTGCAGGTCTTCATAGAATTGTTCAACTTCGGCTTCTTCAGCATTACTGGTTGGGGCATAGATTTGGATTACTATAATATTGAATGGTTTGCCTTGGAAACGAACAGAAATCATTCTGTCATTTTTAAGATTGCATCCAAGTACTGCATTTCGGACTCTTTTGTTGACCATGATGGCTACTCCATTTTTTCTAAGGGATTCCTGCCCACCGTAGTAGATATAATGGTCATCTGAGTTAAATTCACCCATTCCAGTCCAGGAAACAGTGTCAGACTTTATTTTTTTGGGTTCCAAAATCACTGCGGATGCTGATTGCAGCCATGAAATTAAAAGACGCTTACTCCTTGGAAGGAAAGTTATGACCAGCCTAGATAGCATATTAAAAAGCAGAGACATTACTTTGCCAACCAAGGTTCGTCTAGTCAAGGCTATGGTTTTTCCTGTGGTCATGTATGGATGTGAGAGTTGGACTGTGAAGAAAGCTGATCACCGAAGAATTGATGCTTTTGAACTGTGGTGCTGGAGAAGACTCTTGAGAGTCCCTTGGACTGCAAGGAAATCCAACCAGTCCATTCTAGAGGAGATCAATCCTGGGTGTTCATTGGAAGGACTTATGCTAAAGCTGAAACTCCAATACTTTGGCCACCTCATGCAACGAGTTGACTCACTGGAAAAGAGTCTGATGCTGGGAGCGATTGGGGGTGGGAGGGACGGGGACGACAGAGAATGAGGTGGCTGGATGGCATCACCGACTCTATGGACATGAGTCTGAGTGAACTCTGGGAGTTGGTGATGGACAGGGAGGCCTGGCGTGCTGTGGTTCATGGGGTCGCTAAGAGTCGGACACGACTGAGTTTCTAAACTGAACTGAACTGAGAGATCTAGGGTTCACACTTTGAGAAGTCTGGTCTAAATCCACCAGGAGGTAATCCTATCTGCCTTTCCACTGCCTTTCCTTTTCAGTACACACCAAAGACCTGCACAGAAAACCAAAGACAGAAACCCTCAGTTCAGTTCAGTTCAGTCGCTCAGTCGTGTCCGACTCTCTGCGACCCCATGAATCACAGCATGCCAGGACTCCCTGTCAATCACCAACTCCCGGAGTTCACTCAAACTCATGTCCACAGAGTCGGTGATGCCATCCAGCCATCTCATTCTCCGTCGTCCCCTTCTCCTCCCGCCCCCAACCTTTCCCAGCATCAGAGTCTTTTCCAGTGAGTCAACTCGTCGCATGAGGTGGCCAAAGTATTGCAGTTTCAGCTTTAGCATTGGTCCTTCCAATGAACATCCAGGATTGATCTCCTTCAGAATGGACTGGTTGGATCTCCTTGCAGTATAAGGGACTCTCAAGAGTCTTCTCCAACACCACAGTTCAAAAGCATCGATTCTTCGGCGATCCATTGCCTTGACTAGACGGACCTTGGTTGGCAAAGTAATGTCTCTGCTTCTTAATATACTGTCAAGGTTGGTCATAACTTTCCTTCCAAGGAGCAAGCGTCTTTTAATTTTATGGCTGCAATCAGCGTCTGCAGTGATTTTGGAGCCCAAAAAAATAAAGTCTGACACTGTTTCCACTGTTTTTCCATCCATTTCCCATGAAGTGATGGGACCAGATGCCATGATCTTTGTTTTCTGAATGTTGAGCTTCAGGCCAACCTTTTCACTCTCCTCTTCAGGGAACCCACTATTCCACTGGACTTTTGGTTACAAATGTTAAAAATAAGGTAAGAGGTTCAAAATAGAATCACTATGGCTAAGTCCCACATCACCAACTGAAACTTAATTACCCCTTCAGCTCTCCTGGAAATGGAATCTTAAACCAGTCAATCAGGAATCCCCTGGTCAGCACTGGTTAGATAATTTATTTAAGAGACCACTGCCTTGCCCAGAAGGACATCAACCTTCCCACATCAGATCTACTTTTCTGGCCTAGTGTAACTTCCTTGTTCCTGCTCCCTTCTGCTGCTAAGTGATTCACTTTGTATAGCTCCTCTGAGCTCATCTGCTAGACTGGATACTGCCCAATTCTTGAATCATTGAAAAAAGCCAGTAAGATCTTTAAATTTTACTCAGTTGAATTTTGGTTTTTTTAACACATAAGCCAAATACTTTCTTCATTTTCAAGTCAGTTTGATTTTATCTCTGTTCTAAAAACCTAAGAGACAACAGCAAATGAAACAGGCAGAATCCCTGTTCTCATGAAACAAATTTGAGACTATTTATCTTGTTATAGGTAATTTATCTCAGATATCTTCATTTTTAAAAAACAGATACGCTTTGTTCTTATTCCTAATATTTTATTTATATTTTCTGATATTTGTATTTTCTTTTTTCTGTTTTTTATGAAGTTGTCTCTGATCTCTTTTTTTTTCCTTAAACTTTTTATTTTGTATTGGAATATAGCGGATTAACAGCATTGTGGTAATTTCTGGTGGACAGCAGAGACTCAGCCATACATATACATGTATCCATTCTCCATCAAACTCCCCTCCCATCCATGCTGCCAATTAACATTGAGCAGAGTTCACTTTACTATACAGTAGGACCTTGTTGGTTATCCATTTTAAATATAGCAGAGTGTGCATGTCATTCCCAAACTCCCTAACTATCCCTTCCCTTTTTCCTCCCCTCCCCTAGCAACCATAAGTTCATTCCCTAGGTCTGTGAGTCTCTAATCTCTTTCATTCTTTTTGGAAAAGTTTAAATGGTATATTAAAGCATATTTCTTGAACTATCTACATTAGAATATGTTTTCTGACTTTATGCTAAAAAAGTGCACTTACATTTCTTTCTATCACACTTTTTCTCTTCATCTTTCATTATTTTGCTTTGTAGATTATTATTTTTACATTGCTTACACTTTTAACACTTAGACACTTCCCTATAACCATAATTCTCATAATTTTTGAGCCATGATTCTAATAGAAACATGTTAATTTTCATTCCCAGCCTTCAAATACCCATTTCTCAATTTCCAAGATCCTCATCATGACTCACTTCTCTAATGTCTGATTTTCAACCACCTTGAAAAAATTCATCAGGTAATCTTTTTCCAAGGCCTAATTTGTTCTATATTCTTTTTTGCACAGTTGACAACATGGATATTTGATCTTTATCTTTAATAAAATAAAAAAATGATCATTGAATCATACTTTTTCCTCTTAGATATCTGATGTTGCTCCATGATACTCTTTCGTTGAAAGTCACTGTGATGTAGTCTAAACATGCTATTTTTTTTCTTTTGCCTTAAGAATGGTTTCTAGATCCTTGAAATTCAGTAACTTCTCTAGAATATAGATTGATGTTGGTCCTGGTCTACCATCTTTTCCCTTGCATATACTGTGCCCTTCTAACCACAGATTTCTTTATTTCAAGATATTTCTTCTATTCTGTCTTTGAATATTTATCTGAATCATTTATTCTGTCCTCTTCAGGAACACCAACTATAAGTTACTAGATAGCAATGGGAGTTTTTCTATTATATGAAAATTGGACTAAGACCCAAGACCAAGCTGAGAATAAAAGATGCTGCTGTTGTTGTTGGTCAGTCACTAAGTCATGTCCGACTCTTTGCGACCTAATTGACTGCAGCATGCCAGGCTTCCCTGCCCTTCACCATCTCCCAGAGTTTGCTCAAACTCATGTCCATTGAATCAATGATGCCATCCAACCATCTTTTCCTCTGTGCTCCCTCTCCTCCTGCCCTCAATCTTTCCCAGCATCAGGGTCTTTTCCAAAGAGTTGGCTTCTCACATCAGATGGCCAAAACTGTATATCTACATTAAGTTCTAATAACCACCAGTAGTTGGTATAAGACACCTCCCTGTGGAATTCTTTGAGAGGATTGTTTAGCAGGACCAATTGTACTATCAGCACCTAGTCAAAGAAAAGCCAGACTAGGAGAGGGAAGACATTAATTTTACGAGTCTAGCATTCAAGAAATAAGCTATTTCTGCTTACTTCTATTTCCATGGTCAGGAAAGAGACTATTTATTTGCCTTGTAGAAGCCTTTAAAACATCTTGAGTGGGATGGAGCCGCACTTCTGGGACATCCAGAAGAGTGCATATGTATAAGATGACATTAATTGCCAGGCAAGTTCTTGAGTTCTCATACAAGTATAGCTTACCATATGCAATACATAGCAGAAATATAAAAGGGTTCAATTCTATCTCTTCTTTTTTTCAGTCTTTTAAAAATTATACTCTAGGGTGCTTGCATTTGCTGTTATCTGTTGTATCTCAACTTCTTTCCTAGCTAAGGGGAGACCCTGTTGTGTGAGACTTGATATGAAGCAAATTTCTGCCCACCCACTATGGCATCTAAGGGGAAGCAGATGGCTCAGCTCCCCACCCCTAAGCCAGGGCACAAACACGTGGCCTAGTCTCAGCCAGGTGGCTCTGTGCCAAGGGCTTTGGAGCAATAATACAAATAAAAGAAACTGGCTAGAATTATCTGTGGTGGCATCAGCCATCACCATGGAATCTCAAGCAAGGATGCATCTTTTACTGTTAGAAAAGCTAGAGTCAGTTTCTATCACTCATAATCAAGACCCTCAATTGAGATTCTCAATATTTTTTCTTGGTTTTTAATATATTGTTATCAGATGAGATAGTATGCATTAAGATAAAACAAAACAAGCAATGAAGTTGTTAAATATCTCATGTACCTTGGTCTTTTTTCTCATACATTCCTCTTTTCTTGACGTTGCAAAAAAAATAAAAAAGAATAAACATCGTTTTGTTTTTATAAAGTAGGCTTATGGTAAAAAGTGAAAATAGCAAAAACTAAAACCAAGTAGGACCCTGTGGGGCCCTCTGGGGTACAAATCCTTTCCATGTTCCCATTTCTCTTTTGCAAGAAAAGGCTTTAGCCTCCGAGAACCACCCTGAATACCCAAGAACAGATTAACAGTTGCTAATCAGAGATGAGAGGGAATGCATAAACAAGGGAGGAGCAGTCAAGAAATAATAGTGGGGTGATGGGGCAGGTTCCTGGTTCCTCTGAAGGAATATGTTTGAGTTTTTCTACAGGAACTGAAGCCTCCACCCAGGTAGAGGATGGTGACTTCTGGCTGAGTGTAGGATTCCGAGAACACCACCCTGTTACCTCACCACCAAACAATCAGAATAAGGTCACATATCCTCCAGCCCTCACCCCAAATTTCTCCTATAAAAACTTCTCCCCTAGGAAATGGGAGGGTGGATAAGATGAATTAGCAGGTTTGGATGTCAAATATACACTATTGATTGATTGTTGCTATTGTTTAGTCACTAAGTCGTGTCCAACTCTTTGCAAACCCATGGACTGGACAGGCCTGCCAGGCTCCTCTGTCCGTGGGATTTCCCAGGTAAGAATACTGGAGTGGGTTACCATTTCCCTCTCCAGGAGATCTTCCCAACCCAGGGCTCAAACCCTTGTCTCCTGCATTCAGTTCAGTTCAGTTCAGTTGCTTAGTCGTGTCCAACTCTTTGCGACCCCCCACAGCACGCCAGGCCTCCCTGTCCATCACCAACTCCCAGAGTTCACTCAAACTCATGTCCATCGAGTCGGTGATGCCATCCAGCCATCTCATTCTCCATCGTCCCCGTCTCCTCCTACCCCCAATCCCTCCTAGCATCAGACTCTTTTCCAGTGAGTCAACTCATCGCATGAGGTGGCCAAAGTATTGGAGTTTCAGCTTTAGCATCAGTCCTTCCAATGAACACCCAGGATTGATCTCCTTTAGAATGGACTGGTTGGATTTCCTTGCAGTCCAAGGGACTCTCAAGAGTCTTCTCCAGCACCACATTAGCAGGAGAATTCTTTACCACTGAGACACCAGGGAAGCCCTATACGCTATTGATACCATGTATAAAACAGATAAGGACTTCCCTGCTGGCTCAGCACTAAAGAATCTGCCGGCAATGCAGTAGACAATGCAATAGACATGGGCTCGATCCCCAGATAGGGAAGATCCCCTGGAGAAGGGCGTGGCAACCCACTCCAGTATTCTTGCCTGGAGAATCCCATGGACAAAGGAGCCAGGCAGGCTACAGTCCATGGGTCACAAAGAGTTGGACACGAGTGAAGCGACTTAGCATGTGTGAATGCATGCATAAAATAGATAAATAATAAGAACCTACTGTTTAACACAGGGAACTCTACTAAGTGCTCTATGGTGATCTAAATGAGAAGGAAATCCAAAAAGAAAGAGGATATATTTACACAGATAACTGATTCACTTTGCTGTACAGTTATTATTACAACATTGTAAATCAGATATATTCTAATAAAAATTAATTAAAAATAAAAAACTTCTCCTCCCAAATCATCAGAGAGTTCAGTTTTTGAGCACAAACCACCTGTTCTCCTTGTTCAGCGTGCAATTATCCTTTCTCTGCTCACACTGCAACATTTCAGTTTGTTTGGGCTCACTGTGCATTGGGCACAGGAATTTGTGTTCAATAACAAATCTTTCTTTTGAACAATCTTCAGTTCAGTTCAGTTCAGTCGCTCAGTCGTGTCCGACTCTCCGCGACCCCATGAACCACAGCACGCCAGGCCTCCCTGTCCATCACCAACTCCCGGAGTTCACTCAAACTCATGTCCACAGAGTCGGTGATGCCATCCAGCCATCTCATTCTCCGTCGTCCCCTTCTCCTCCCGCCCCCAACCTTTCCCAGCATCAGAGTCTTTTCCAGTGAGTCAACTTGCCGCATGAGGTGGCCAAAGTATTGCAGTTTCAGCTTTAGCATCAGTCCCTCCAATGAACATCCAGGATTGATCTCCTTTAGAATGGACTGGTTGGATCTCCTTGCAGTATAAGGGACTCTCAAGAGTCTTATCCAACACCACAGTTCAAAAGCATCGATTCTTTGGCGATCAGCCTTCTTCACAGTCCAACTCTCACATCCATACATGACCACGGGAAAAACCATTGCCTTGACTAGACGGACCTTGGTTGGCAAAGTAATGTCTCTGCTTCTTAATATACTATCAAGGTTGGTCATAACTTTCCTTCCAAGGAGCAAGCGTCTTTTAATTTCATGGCTGCAATCAGCAACTGCAGTGATTTTGGAGCCCCAAAAAATAAAGTCTGACACTGTTTCCACTGTTTTTCCATCTATTTCCCATGAAGTGATGGGACCAGATGCCATGATCTTTGTTTTCTGAATGTTGAGCTTCAAGCCAACCTTTTCACCCTCCTCTTTCACTTTCATCAAGAGGCTTTTGAGTTCCTCTTCTTAGGTGATACGTAAATGAGGTTATGTGTCCCCAAATTATATTTTCCTAGACTTGCCTGGAGAATCCCAGGGACGGGGGAGCCTGGTGGGCTTCCGTCTATGGGGTCACACAGAGTCGGACACGACTCAAGTGACTTAGCAGCAGCAGCAGCAGATTTGTTTTATCATTATTAACCTTTGGCTTAGCACAAGAGTGAGTTGGTTCTAGGACTTGGATAGAGAAGGCAAGTGAAATGGCTATATTGATACACACTTCATAAAGCTGAGACTCATTCTGTTAAATCTCTTCATATATCATTTTCCCCCAATCATAAGTCAATGACATCTACTGCTATTTTATGTCTTTTTCTCAAGGGAAAAAAATCTTTATTAACTCCTTTTATTCTCACTCTCAAAAGTTATGCCCCATTATTGTGGTGATATTAAATGCCAAGCTCTTGTTTGAAAATACAGGCTATTTTCAATAAGGCAGCTGAACTACAGAGCAATCGATTCTCTGTCTTCAATGAGATCTAGACACTTTTGCTTCAATAAAAGTCTGTTATTAAGCCATCTCCCTTTCTAAAGTATTCCTGGTGTTATTTTCTTTAATGACTCCCATTCTCATTTTACAGAACCTTCCTGAATCCTGTTACCTTGACAACAAGGTAACATATTATGTACTTCATGAAGAGCAAGAACTAAAGACAACAGTGTAGAATCCAGCCCTTCTTGTTATTTAAGAGCTCATACATGGAGGATTTGTGGCACAATGATAAAAGAATGCTTACCAATAACCTCAATAAGAGTTATAATTATTGCTTCAATGACATTTTTCAAAAATGTCAAAGTATTCTATTTAACAATACATATAGAGTGCTTATAGGTGACACTAGTAGTAAAGAACCCTCCTGCCAATGCAGGAGATGTAAGAGATGCTGATTCAATCCCTGGGCTGGGAAGATCCCCTGGAGTAGGAAAGGTCAACCTGCTCCAGTATTCTTGCCTGGAAAATCCCATGGACAGTGGAGCCTGGTGGGCTACAATTCATAGGGCTATAATGAGTCAGACACAACTGAGCGCACACACCATAGAGCGCACACACCATACAGCACACACACCATAAGTATCGGGCAGTGTTGTAAACCTACAAAATTAACATCTAAATTTTCCTAGCCTTCTGAGTGATATACTCTCATTATTTTTATTTTACAGATAAGGAAACAGAGGGGTGGAAAGTTGAACCTACTTAAAATCACAGGGCTAGTAAATGTCAGAGGTTGCTTTCAACTCCTGGTAGTTTGGGTCCTCAGTTTCTAAGTAAGTTTATGTTTCCATATGACTAAAGAGTATTTGACCTTGAAATCTGAATGGAATTTAATATTCAGTGGCAAAAAAAAGTCAAAAATACTGCTTCCATGTCACAAAAAGAATTGTCATATCTGAGGCTAAGCAAATATTCCCCACCTGTGATATTTCATCCTAACTGGCTTGGTCCTTTTATTCTACTACATGTTAAAGAAAACCAAACAGGAGAAGAAAAATAGCTGAGATTTCTTGAAAGAACCATATTCCTGAGACCCTTTATACACATTGTCTCATTGAGTACTTTTTATGGGACAGACATTTTTATCTCTGCTTAATAATTAGGAACTAACTTTGAGAGGTTACGCAACCTAAAAACATGCAGAGGCAGAGCCCAAACTAAAATGTAGCCTAGCTCTTCCTGCTGTGCATGGGCAGTTTTTATCACATTTGGTACCATGGGGTAGCATTCCTGAACACCTTAATCATCTCACTATAGACTCATGCTCTATAGACTCAAATCAACATTTGATTCCAAATGTTGTATTGTTTTTTGGTTGTTTCCAAATTATCTTTATTGTTAATATTATTCAAAATAGATTTAGACAACTTAAACTTTGAATTTATGGAAATAAATTTATATTTATAATACAAAGAGAAAAGGGAAAATTCACAACTGATCTCAAGTTTTCTAGAAGCAAAACTGGTGGTCAAGCCTCCATTCCTAACCCTTCATCACTGCCTCATTGCCAACGTTGTCATTTTTAATCCAATAGACCATGAGCAAGTTACCCACCTCTCTCTGCTTTAGCTGTCACATCTATACAATGAAAAAGGAAACACAGCCTATTTCAGAGGTTCTTGTGAGAACGAAATATATTTCTACATGCAGAGCTCTTCATGTGAAGAAGAGTAAGCTCTAAATATGCCTTAGCTAGCATTAGCTTCCTCATTGCCATTGTTTACATAGGATTTCTGAAAGTGTATGATGTGTATTGCTGCAGATATACAAGATTAACTACTGCTCCCATGTGCTCAGTCATGTCTGACTTTTTGGACCTCATGGACTGTAGCCCACCAGGCTTCTCCATCCATGGATTTCTCCGGGCAAGAATACTGGAGTGGGTTGCCATGCCCTCCTCCAGGGGATCTTCCTGACCCAGAGATTGAACATACATCTCAAAACTCCTGCATTGGCAAGGGGGTCTTTACCACTGGTGCCACCTGGGAAACCCTATACAAGATTAGGGGTGATATGGTTATTGTGGGGCTTCCCAGATGCCACTAGTGGTAAAGAACTCCCCTGTCAATGCAGGAGATACAAGAGAAATGGGTTCAGTTCCTAGGTCGGGAAAATCTTCTGGAGGAGGGCATGGCAACCCACTCTAGTATTCTTGCCTGGAGAATCCCACGGACAGAGGAGCCTGGTAAGATACAGTCCAGAGGTCTCAAAGCGTTGGACTCACTGAGGCGACTTAGCATGCACACACATCAAGCATAGTTATTGTAGCAGGGACTCAGAAGTGTCATTGATTGACATGAATCACATGTAATGAGAAAATCATACCATTATCTTTTAATTCTCACTTAATTATTCTGACTAAAATAAGATTAAAGTTTCAATTTTAGTGGCAAGATGTCTTTATTATCTCTCCAACAACTGAATATCTCCTTTTTATCTAAGAGAGCAGGTCACAAACTGGCGGGGAATAGTTTTAGTGAGAATTTAATAAATTAATTTTTCAGCAGATTTGCTTTCATAAATATGTCTTTTTGTTTTACTAATGTTTTTATTTAAATAATATAACAATTTACCCTAAAATAGCTTTAACTAAAAAATTATGGGTCTCTTTTAAAAAATATTAAGTAAATAACAAGTGATAAGCAGATGTAGCAAAAATCAAGAAGTGTTCATAAAGAGTTAGTTTGGAAAAGACTAGAATCCTAACACTCTAATTCAGAAGTCAGCAAACTTTTTCTGTAAAAAGCCAGACAGTTAATATGCTAGGCTTTGCAAAAGATACAGTCTCCACAGCAAAGGAAACTCTAAGCAAGGTGAGAAGACAACCTTCAGAATGGGAGACAATAATAGCAAATGAAGCAACTGATAAAGGATTAATCTCCAAATTATACAAGCAGCTCCTGCAGCTTAATTCCAGAAAACTAAGTGACCCAATTAAAAAATGGGCCAAAGAACTAAACAGACATTTCTCCAAAGAAGACATAAAGATGGCTAATAAACACATGAAAAAATGCTCAACATCCCTCATCATCAGAGAAATGCAAATCAAAACCACAATGAGATACCATTTCACACCAGTCAGAATGGCTGCTATCCAAAAGTCTACATGCAATAAGTGCTGGAGAGGGTGTGGAGAGAAGGGAACCCTCTTACACTGTTGGTGGGAATGCAAACTAGTACAGCCACTATGGAGAACAGTGTGGAGATTCCTCAGAAAACTGGAAATAGAACTGCCATATGATCCAGCGATCGCACTCCTGGGCATACACACCGAGGAAACCAGAATTGAAAGAGACACATGTACTCCAATGTTCATTGCAGCACTGTTTATAATAGCCAGGACATGGAAGCAACCTAGATGTCCATCTGCAGATGAATGGATAAGAAAGCTTTGGTACATATACACAATGGAGTATTTCTCAGCCATCAAAAGGAATGCATTTGAATCAGTTTTAATGAGGTGGATGAAATTGGAGCCAATTATACGGAGTGAAGTGGGCCAGGGGGAAGAACATCAATACCGTATATTAGCGCATATGTGTGGAATTTAGAGGGGTGGTAACCTGAACCCTGTATGAGAGACTGCAAAGGAGACATAGGCATTTAGAACGGTCTTTGGGACTCTGCGGGAGAGGGTGAGGGTGGAATGATTGGAGAGAGTGGAGTTGTAGCATGTATATTATCATAAGTGACCAGTCCAGGTTCGACGCATAAATTTTCCTCTGTTCATTTCAAAAAAAAAAAAAAGATACAGTCTCTGTCACAACAACTCAACTCAGGTAATATGTAAGTGAATGAACTTGGCTGTATTCCAATAGAATTTTATCTATAAAACAGGTATTGGCTAGATTTGGCCCACAGGCCTTTATTTACCAATCCCTGCTCTAAATTATTAGGACTATTAGGATCCTGAAATAAACATCAGATTGCAGTCAAAGTTTTTATTTCTAAGATTTCACTATGGAAACAGAAAAATCATAAAATACTTAATTTGAAGTTGGGAGATTTTTAAAAAGTGATTCTCTAGTAATTTCTTAAAAGACTGTGGCAAAGATTTCAGAATAAAAAACAGCTTCAGAACTTTAAGATGAAAAAGGATAGATAAGCAACACCTAAATAACCTTTCCTAATTCATATAAAAATATATGTATAATAAATATGAGGTGATCAATGTGATAATTAACTAGATGGTGGGAATCCTTTCACAATGTGCTGCTGCTACTGCTAAGTCACTTCAGTTGTGTCCGACTCTGTGTGACCCCATAGACGGAAGCCCACCAGGCTCCCCCGTCCCTGGGATTCTCCATGCAAGAACACTGGAGTGGGTTGCCGTTTCCTTCTCCAATGTGTGAAAGTGAAGTTGCTCAGTCGTGTCTGACCCTTAGCAATCCCACGGACTGCAGCCTACCAGGCTCCTCCATCCATGGGATTTTCTAGGCAATAGTACTGGAGTGGCTTGCTATTGCCTTCTCCGTTCACAATGTGTTCATATATCAAATCATTACACTGTACTTTTTAAATATCTTAGAGTTTTATTTGTCAGTTATACCTGTTAAAGCTGAAAAACCCACAATATAGTTTTTGGTTTCCTAAAAGTGCATAGTAAAGTCACCTGACAAAATCATTTTTTTATAATATGAATGCGTTTTTTATAATATGAATGCATATCTTGAGACCCAATGGTAGCTTAGCCTTTAAACACAAACAATAACCTAAATATAATCTCATAGAATTTAAATTTATAGAAATTTTAATTTTACTATACATGATGTAATTAAATTCAGTTGTAAGGTTTTCACAGCTTCCCTGATAGCTCAGTTGGTAAGGAATCTGCCTGCAATGCAGGAGACCCTGGTTTGAGTCCTGGGTCAGGAAGATCCCCTGGAGAAGGGATAGGCTACCCACTCAAATGTTCTTGGGCTTCCCTTGTGGTTCAGCTGGTAAAGAAGCCACCTGCAATGCAGGAAACCTGGGTTCGATCCCTGGATTGGGAAGATCCCCTGGAGAAGGGAGAGTCTACCCATTCCATATTCTGGCCTAGAGAATTCCATGGACTACAGTCCACGGGTTCGCAAAGACTCAGACACAACTGAGTGAATTTCACTTCACTTCACTTCTTCATAAGGTTTCCAAATGAAAAAATTAGTTTAAAAAAAAAAAAACCACACATGCATGGCATTTATCTGATATGAGACACTGTTCTAACAGTTTACATGTCTTAACGCACTCATTCCTCCTAATAATCCTTTGAGGTTGGTAATATTCTATTCCTACTTACATAAAAGAAAATTGAAGTATATAAAATAGCTCATAGAAGATGGAGGACGAATAGGATGGGGAGAAGACTTTCTCCCCCATAAATTCATCAAAAGAACATTTGAACGCTGAGCAAATTCCACAAAACAACTTCTGAACGCTGGCAGAGAACACCAGCCACCCAGAAAGGCACCCCATTGTCTTCTAAAAGAGGTAGGAAAAAATAAAAAAGATAAAAAGAGAGACAAAAGAGTTAGGGATGGAGACCTGTCCTGGGAAGGGAGTCGTAAAAGAGGAGAAGTTTCCAAACACTAGGAAACCCTTTCACAGGTGGGTCTGTGGGGAGTTTTGGAATCTCAGAGGGCAACATAACTGGGAGGAAAAATAAGTAAATAAATAAAACCCACAGATTACGTGCCTAATGGCAACTCCCAGCAGAGAAGTAGCCCAGATGCTCGCATCTGTCACCAGCAAGCAGGGGCTGAACAGGGAGGCGTGGGCTGCATTGCTTAGGGTAGGAACCAGGCCTGAATGCCATGAGGGCAATCTGAGAGAGCTAATGTGAAATAGCAACCCAAACTGTGGCATAGCCAGAGAAAGAGAAAAAAAGAGAGAGAGAGAGAACTTTCCCATGAAAAGCCCAAACCTGAGGCCTTGCCAGGCCGCTCACAAAACAAAGGAATGAGCGGATACCATAGGAGAGCTAGCCAGCAGCAGACCGGCCCATCCCCTGCCGGAGGCAGAGAGGCAGGTGGGCAACAGCCAGAGCCAGAAAGGGGCAATCTCAGCCCCAGAGACAGCATCCTCTACCAAACTGTGAGCAGGCTCCCAGTTGATAATCGGGTCTTCCTGGGATCCTGGACAATTGACATCTGCCTAGAGGTTCACAGACAGAGATCAGCTCCCCAGAAGATACACATAGCAGACCTGAGACGGCATTCCCGCTGCGTACAGGAAACCGAGCAGCTGGGAAGGGGGAGGCAATAAGATGCACCAAATCTAGGAGACTGCACTGGCCAAGCACCTGGTCACCTGAGCTGCTTGTACCTGGGAAGGGCACAAACGCAGGCCCAACTGAATCTGTGCCTTTATGGAGTACCCGAAAACCTGAACCTGAGCGGCTTAGACCTGGGAAGTGCACACAACCCAGGGCCCGCTTTAGACAGTTCCCCGGCAGAGCAACTTGGAGTCTGAGCAGTGTAGACTGGTAAAGCACACACTCTGTGAGCAGGGGAAACCCAGTGTGGCTGAGACACTGCAAGCACTCCCCACACATGCCAGTGATATTTGTTTGCAGTGTTCCTCCCTCCCCACAGCACGACTGAACAGGTGAGTCTAAATAAGTGACCACCTTTGCCCCCTTGTGTCAGGACAGAAATTAGACACTGAAGAGACTTGTAAACAGAAGAAGCCAAAATAAACAGAGGGAACCACTTTGGAAGTGACAGGTGCAACAGATTAAAACCCTGTAGTTAGCACCGAGTACATTGGAAGGGGCCTATAGATCTTGAGAAGTATAAGCTGGAAAAAGGAACTATCTGAAACAGAACTGACCCCACACTGCCAGCAACAGCTCCAGAGAAACTCTTAAATAAATTTTTACTATTATCATTTTTAAAATTTTTATTTTTTTATTTTTTAAGTCCTCTATTACTGCTTTAATTTTCACTTTTAGAACCTACTACTACCTTGCAAAAAAAAAAAAGACCCAATTTTTAAAGCAAATTTCATACATATTTTTTATAATTCTTGTTATTTTGTTTTGATTTTTAATATTGTATTTTTGAGAGTCTAATCTCTACTTTAGATTTTATATCTTTGCTTTTTGGTATTTGTTATCAATTTTGTACCTTTAAGAATCAAATCTTCAGCACCCATTTTTACTTAGGAGTGTGATAACTGGCTTGATTTCCCTCTCTCCCTTTTGACTCTCTTTTTTCTCCCCTAGGTCACCTCTATCTGTTTCCTCCCCCTTCTCTTCTCTACCCAACTGTGTGAATCTCTTAGGGTATTCCAGGCTGTGAAGAATACTAAGGGAACTGACTACTGGCTAGATCTGTCTCTCTCCTCTTGACCCCGCCTCTTCTCCTGGTCACCTCTATCTCTTTCCTCCCTTTTCTCTTCTCTTTGTAACTCCGTGAAACTCTCTCCATGTTCCAGGCTGTGGAGAGTATACAGGGAATTGATTACAGGCTAGATTGCGCTCAAATCTTTTGATTCCCCCTCTTCTCCTCATGGTCACCTCTATCTCCCTCCTCCCTCTTCTCTTCTCCATGTAACTCTGTGTACCTTTCTGGGTGTCCTTCGTTGTGTAGAATCTTTTCTCCATTTAGTTAAGTACAGTCGCTCAGTCGTGTCTGACTCTTTGCGACCCCATGAATCACAGCACGCCAGCCCTCCCTGTCCATCACCAACACCTGGAGTTCACTCAAACTCATGTCCATCAAGTCGGTGATGCCATCCAGACATCTCATTCTCTGTCGTCCCCTTCTCCTCCTGCCCCCAATCCCTCCCAGCATCAAAGACATTTCCAGTGACTCAACACTCCGCATGAGATGGCCAAAGTACTGGAGTTTCAGCTTCAACATCAGTCCTTCCAGTGAACACCCAGGATCGATCTCCTTTAGAATGGACTGGTTGGATCTCCTTGCAGTGCAAGGGACTCTCAAGAGTCTTCTCCAACACCACAGTTCAAAAGCATCAATTCTTCAGCGATCAGCTTGCTTCACAGTCCAACTCTCACATCCATACATGACCACTGGAGAAACCATAGCCTTGACTAGACGGACCTTGGTTAGCAAAGTAATGTCTCTGCTTTTTAATGTGCCATCTAGTTTGGTCATAACTTTCCTTCCAAAGAGTAAGTATCCTTTAATTTCATGGCTGCAATCAGCATCTGCATTGATTTTGGAGCCCCAAAAAATAAAGTCTGACACTGTTTCTCCATCCATTTGCCATGAAGTGATGGGACCAGATGCCATGATCTTAGTTTTCTGAATGTTGAGCTTCAAGCCAAATTTTTCACTCTCCTCTTTCACTTTCATCAAGAGGCTTTTTAGTTCCTCTTCACTTTCTGCCATAAGGGTAGTGTCATCTGCATATCTGAGGTTATTGATATTTCTTCCGGCAATCTTGATTCCAGCATGTGCTTCTTCCAGCCCAGCGTTTCTAATGATGTACTCTGAATATAAGTTAAATAAGCAGGGTGACAATATACAACTTTGACGTACTCCTTTTCCTATTTGGAACCAGTCTGTTGTTCCATGTCCAGTTCTAACTCTTGCTTCTTGACCTGCAGATAGGATTCTCAAACAGCAGGTCAGGTGGTCTGGTATTCCCACCTCTTTCAGAATTTTCCACAGTTTATTGTTATCCACACAGTCAAAGGCTTTGGCATAGTCAATAAAGCAGAAATAGGTGTTTTGCTGGAACTCTCTTGCTTTTTCAGTGATCCAGTGGGTGCTGGTAATTTGATCTCTGGTTCCTCTGCCTTTTCTAAAACCAGCTTGAACATCTGGAAGTTCATGGTTCATGTACTGATGAAGCCTGGCTTGGAGAATTTTGAGCATGACTTGACTAGCGTGTGAGATGAATGCAATTGTGCAGTAGTTTGAACATTCTTTGGCATTGCCTTTCTTTGGGATTGGAATGAAAACTGACCTTTTCCAGTCCTATGGCCACTGCTGAGTTTTCCAAATTTGCTGGCATATTCATCAGTGTTGTATGAATGGAGAAGTCTTGAGGCTACTGTAAGAATAAGACTGAAAACCAGAGGCAGGAGGCTTAAGTCCAAAACCTGAGAACACCAGAGAACTCCTGACTCTAGGGAACATTAATTGATAAAAGCTCATCCAACAAGCTCCATACCTACACTGAAACCAGCTCCACCAAAGAGCCAACAAGTTCCTGAGCAAGACCAGGAACATAGACCTTAGCTTTAATATACAGGCTGCCTAAAGTCACACCAAACCCATGTACATCTCAATACTCACTACTGGACATATTATTGCACTCCAGAGAGAAGAAATCGAGCTCCACCCACCGGAACACTGACGCAAACTTCCCTAACCAGGAAACCTTGACAAACCATTCATCCAAACCCACCCACAAGGAGGAACATCCACAATAAAGAGGAACCACAAACTGCCAGAATACAGAAAGGCCACCACAAACACAGCAATCGAAACAAGATGAAAAGGCAGAGAAATACTCAGCAGGTAAAGGAACATGATAAATGCCCACCAAACCAAACAAAAGAGGAGGAGATAGGAAGTCTAACTGAAAAAGAATTCAGAATAATGATAGTAAAAATGATCCAAAATCTTGAAAACAAATGGAGTTACAGATAAATAGCCTGGAGACGAGGATTCAGAAGACGCAAGAAATGTTTAACAAGGACCTAGAAGAAATAAAAAAGAGTCAATCAATAATGAATAAGACAATAAATGAAATATAAAACACTCTGGAGGGAACCAATAGTAGAATAACTGAGGCAGAAGATAGGATTCATGAGGTAGAAGATAGAATGGTGGTAATAAAAGAAGCAGAGAGGAAAAAAGAAAAAAGAATTTTAAAAAAGGAGGAAAACCTCAGAGACCTCTGGGACAATATCAAATGTTCCAACATTTGAATCATAGGAGTCCCAGAAGAAGAAGATAAAGAGAAAGACCATGAGAAAATACTTGAGAAGATAACAGTTGAAAACTTCCCTAAAATGGGGAAGGAAATAGTCATCCAAGTCCAAGAAATCCAGAGAGTCACTAACAGGATAAACCCAAGGCAAAACACCCCAAGACACATATTAATCAAATTAACAAAGATCAAACACAAAGAACAAATATTAAAAGCAGCAAGGGAAAAGCAACAAATAACACACAAGGGGATTCCCATAAGGATAACAGCTGATCTTTCAACAGAAACTCTTCAGGCCAGAAAGGAATGGCAGGACATACTTAAAGTGATGAAAGAGAAAGACCTACAACCAAGATTACTATACTAAGCAAGGATCTCATTCAAATATGAAGGAGAAATCAAAAGCTTTCAGTTCAGTTCAGTTCAGTCACTCAGTCGTGTCCGACTCTCCGCGACCCCATGAATCACAGCACGCCAGGCCTCCCTGTCCATCACCAACTCCCGGAGTTCACTCAAACTCATGTCCACAGAGTTGGTGATGCCATCCAGCCATCTCATTCTCCGTTGTCCACTTCTCCTCCTGCCCCCAACCTTTCCTAGCATCAGAGTCTTTTCCAGTGAGTCAACTCGTCACATGAGGTGGCCAAAGTATTGGAGTTTCAGCTTTAGCATCAGTCCTTCCAATGAACACCCAGGATTGATCTCCTCTAGAATGGACTGGTTGGATCTCCTTGCAGTCCAAGGGACTCTCAAGAGTCTTCTCCAGCACCACAGTTCAAAAGCATCAATTCTTCGGCGATCAGCTTTCTTCACAGTCCAACTCTCACATCCATACATGACCACGGGAAAAACCATAGCCTTGACTAGACGGACCTTTGTTGGCAAAGTAATGTCTCTGCTTTTTAATATGCTATCACACAAGCAAAAGCTGAGAGAATTCAATACCACCAAACCAGCTCTTCAACAAATGATAAAGATTCTTATATAGACAGGAAACACAGAAAAGGTGTATAAACTTCAACCCAAAACAACAAAGTAAATGGCAACGGGATCATACTTATAAATAATTACCTTAAATGTAAATGGGTTGAATGCCCGAACCAAAAGACAAAGACTGGCTGAACGGATACAAAAACAAGACCCCCATATATGTTGTCTACAAGAGACCCACCTCAAAACAAGGGACACATGCAGACTGAAAGTGAAGGACTGGAAAAAGATATTTTGCACAAATGGAGACCAATAGATTTTGAAATAAAGGCTGTGAAAAGAGACAAAGAAGGACACTACATAACGATCAAAGATCAATCCACGAAGAAGATAACAATTATAAATATATATGAACCCAACATAGGAGCACCACAATATGTAAGGCAAATGCTAACAAGTATGAAAGGGGAAAATAACAGTAACACAATAATAGTGGGAGATTTTAATACCCCACTCATACCTATGGATAGATCAACTAAACAGAAAGTTACCAAGGAAACACAAACTTTAAATGATACAATGGACCAGTTAGACATAATTGATATCTATAGGACATTTCACCCCAAAACATGAATTTCACCTTTTTCTCAAGTGCACATGGAACATTCTCCAGGATAGATCACATCCTGGGCCATAAATCTAGCCTTGGTAAATTCAAAAAAATTGAAACCATTCCCAGCATCTTTTCTGACCACAATGCAGTAGGATTAGATGTCTATTACAGGGAGAAAGCCTCCTGATGAAAGTGAAAGAGGAGAGTGAAAAGGTTGGCTTGAAGCTCAACATTCAGAAAACAAAGATCATGGCATCTGGTCCCATCACTTCATGGGAAATAGATGGAAAAACAGTGGAAACAGTGTCAGACTTTATTTTTTTGGGCTCCAAAATCACTGCAGATGCTGATTGCAGCCATGAAATTAAAAGACGCTTGCTCCTTGGAAGGAAAGTTATGACCAACCTTGATAGTATATTAAAAAGCAGAGACATTACTTTGCCAACCAAGGTCCATCTAGTCAAGGCAATGGTTTTTCCCGTGGTCATGTATGGACGTGAGATTTGGACTGTGAAGAAAGCTGATCGCCGAAGAATCGATGCTTTTGAACTGTGGTGTTGGAGAAGACTCTTGAGAGTCCCTTATACTGCAAGGAGATCCAACCATTCCATTCTAAAGGAGATCAATCCTGGATGTTCATTGGAGGGACTGATGCTAAAGCTGAAACTGCAATACTTTGGCCACCTCATGCGGCAAGTTGACTCACTGGAAAAGACTCTGATGCTGGGAAAGGTTGGGGGCCGGAGGAGAAGGGGACAACAGAGAATGAGATGGCTGGATGGCATCACCGACTCTGTGGACATGAGTTTGAGTGAACTCCGGGAGTTGGTGATGGACAGGGAGGCCTGGTGTGCTGTGATTCATGGGGTTGCAGAGAGTCGGCCATGACTGAGCAACTGAACTGAACTGAACTGAACTGAACAGGGAGAAAAACTGTTAAAAATTCCAACATATGGAGGCTAAGCCACACGCTTCTGAATAACCAACAAATCACAGAAGAAATCAAAAAATAAATCAAAATATGAATAGAAACAAATGAAAATGAAAACACAACCACCCAAAACCTATGGGACACTGTAAAAGCAGTGCTAAGGGGAAGGTTCATAGTAATACAGGCTTATCTTCAGAAACAAGAAAAAAGTCAAATAAATAACATAATTCTACACCTAAAGCAATTAGAAAAGGAAGAAATGAAGAACCCCAGGGTTAGTAGAAGGAAGGAAATATTAAAAATTAGGGCAGAAATAAATGGAAAAGAAACAAAAGAGATAATAGCAAAAATTAACAAAGCTAAAAGCTGGTTCTTTGAGAAGATAAATAAAATGGACAAACCATTAGTTACACTCATCAAGAAACAAAGGGAGAATAATCAAATCAACAAAATTAGAAATGAAAATGGAGAAATCACAACAGACAACACAGAAATACAAAGGATCATAAGAGACTACTGTAATCAGTAACTATATGCCAATAAAATGGACAGCTTGGAAGAAATGGACAAATTCTTAAAAAAACTATAACTTTCCAAAACTGAACCAGGAAGAAAGAGAATATCTTAACAGACCTATCACAAGCACAGAAATCAAAACTATAATCAGAAATATTCCAAAAAACAAAAGCCCAGGACCAGACAGCTTCACAGCTGAATTCTACCAAAAATTTAGAGAACAGCTAACACCTATCCTACTGAAACTCTTCCAGAAAATTGAAGACAAAGGTAAACTACCAAACTCATTCTATGAGGCCACCATCACCCTAATACCAAAACCAGACAAAGATGCCACAATCAAAGAAAACTACAGGCCAATATCACTGATGAACATAATGTAAAAATCCTTAACAAAATTCTAGCAAACATAATCCAACAACACATTAAAAAGATCACACATCAGGATCAAGTGGGCTTTATCCCAGGAATGCAAGGATTCTTCAATATTCACAAATCAATCAATGTGATACACCACATTAACAAATAGAAGGAACATACCTCAACATGATAAAAGTCATATATGATAAACCCATAGGAAACATTATCCTCAATGGTGAAAAATTGAAAGTATTTCCCCTAAAATCAGGAACACGACAAGGATGCCCACTCTCACCACTACTATTTAACATAGTTTTGTAAGTTGTAGCAGAGCAATCAGAGAAGAAAAAGAAATAAAAGGAATCCAGATTGGAAACGAAGACATAAAACTCTCACTGTTTGCAAATGAAATGACCCTCTACACAGAAAACCCTAAAGATTCCACCAGAAAATTACTAGAGCTAATCAATGAATACAGCAAAGTTGAAGGATATAAAATTAACACACAGAAATCCCTTGCATTCCTGTACACTAGCAATGAGAAAAAGAAAGAAAAATTAAGGAAACAATTCCATTCACCTTTGCAACGAAAAGAATAAAATACTTAGGAATAAATCTACCTAAAGAAACAAAAGACCTATATATAGAAAACTATAAAACACTGATAAAAGAAATAAAAAATGACACAAATAGATGGAGAAATATACCATGTTCATGGATCGGAAGAATCAATATAGTGAAAATGAGTACACTATCCAAAGCAATCTATAGATTCAATGCAATCTCTAAAGCTAACAATGGTATTTTTCAGAGAACTAGAACAAATCATTTCACACTTTGTATGGAAATACAAAAAACCTCGAATAGACAAAGCAATCTTGAGATAGAAGAATGGAACTGGAGGAATCAACCTGCCCGGCTTCAGGCAATACTACAAAGCAACAGTCGTCAAGACAGTATGGTACTGACACAAAGACAGAAATATAGATCAGTGGAACAAAATAGAAAGCCCAGAGATAAATCCACACACCTATGGACACCTTATTTTTGACAAAAGAGGCAAGAATATACAATGCAGACAAGACAATATCTTTAACAAGTAGTGCTGGGAAAACTGGTCAGCCGCCTGTAAAACAAGACCAGGAGCTGACTGTGGCTCAGATCATGAACTCCTTATTGCCAAATTCAGACTGAAATTGAAGAAAGTAGGGAAAACCACTAGACTATTCAGGTATGACCTAAATCAAGTCCCTTATGATTATACAGTGGAAGTGAAAAATAGTTTTAAGGGACTAGATCTGATAGATCGAGTGCCTGATGAACCATGGACCGAGGTTCGTGACATTGTAAAGGAGACAGGGCCAAGACCATCCCCATGGAAAAGAAATGCAAAAAAGAAAAATGGCTGTCTGAGGAGGCCTTACAAATAGCTGTGAAAAGAAGAGAAGCAAAATGCAAAGGAGAAAAGAAAAGATATAAGCATCTGAACGCAGAGTTCCAAAGAATAGCAAGGAGAGATAAGAAAGCCTTCCTCAGTGATCAATGCAAAGAAATAGAGGAAAACAACAGAATAGGAAAATCAAGAGATCTCTTCAAGAAAATTAGAGATTCCAAGGGAAGATTTCATGCAAAGATGGGCTCGATAAAGGACAGAAATTGTATGGACTTAACAGAAGCAGAAGATATTAAGAAGAGGTGGCAAGAATACACAGAAGAACTGTACCAAAAAGATCTTCATGACCAAGATAATCACGATGGTGTGATCACAAACCTAGAGCCAGACATATTGGAATGTGAAGTCAAGTGGGCCTTAGGAAGCATCACTACGAACAAAGCTAGTGGAGGTGATGGAATTCCAGTTGAGCTATTTCAAATATTGAAAGATGATGCTGTGAAAGTCCTGCACTCAATATGCCAGCAAATTTGGAAAACTCAGCAGTGGCCACAGGACTGGAAAAGGTCAGTCTTCATTCCAATCCCAAAGATAGGCAATGCCAAAGAATGCTCAAACTACCGCACAATTGCACTCATCTCACACGCAAGTAAAATCATGTTCAAAATTCTCCAAGTCAGGCTTCAGCACTATGTGAACCATGAACTTCCAGATGTGCAAGCAGGTTTTAGAAAAGGCAGAGGCACCAGAGATCAAATTGCCAACATCTGCTGGATCATGGAGAAAGCAAGAGAGTTCCAGAAAAACATCTATTTCTGTTTCATTGACTATGCCAAAGCCTTTGACTGTGTGGATCACAATAAACTGTGGAAAATTCTGAAAGAGATGGGAATCCCAGACCACCTGACCTGCCTCTTGAGAAACCTGTATGCGGGTCAGGAAGCAACAGTTAGAACTGGACACGGAACAAAAGACTGGTTCCAAATAGGAAAAGTAGTACGTAAAGGTTGTATATTGTCACCCTGCTTATTTAACTTATATATAGGGTACATCATGAGGAACGCTGGGTTGGAAGAAGCACAAGCTGGAATCAAGATTACCGGGAGAAATATCAATAACCTCAGATATGCAGATGACAGCACCCTTATGGCAGAAAGTGAAGAGGAACTAAAAAGCCTCTTGATGAAAGTGAAAGAGGAGAGTGAAAAATTTGGCTTGAAGCTCAACATTCAGAAAACGAAGATCATGGCATCTGGTCCCATCACTTCATGGCAAATGGATGGAGAAACAGTGTCAGACTTTATTTTTTGGGCTCCAAAATCACTGCGGATGCTGATTGCAGCCATGAAATTAAAAGACGCTTACTCCTTGGAAGGAAAGTTATGACCAACCTAGTTAGCATATTAAAAAGCAGAGACATTACTTTGTCAACCAAAGTCCGTCTAGTCAAGGCTATGGTTTTTCCAGTGGTCATGTATGGATGTGAGAGTAGGACTGTGAAGAAAGCTGATCGCTGAAGAATTGATGCCTTTGAACTGTAGTGTTGGAGAAGACTCTTGAGAGTCCCTTGGACTGCAAGGAGATCCAACCAGTCCATTCTAAAGGAGATCGATCCTGGGTGTTCATTGGAAGGACTGATGCTAATGCTGAAACTCCAATATTTGGTCACTTCATGCGACGAGTTGACTAACTGGAAAAGAGTCTGATGCTAGGAGGGATTGAGGGTAGGAGGAGACTGGGACGACAGAGAATGAGATGGCTGGATGGCATCACCGACTCAATGGACATGAGTTTGAGTGAACTCTGGGAGTTGGTGATGGACAGGGAAGCCTGGCATGCTGTGATTCATGGGGTCACAAAGAGTCGGACACGACTGAGCAACTGAAATGAACTGAACTGAACTGAACTGAACCTGTAAAAGAATGAAACTTGAACTCTTTCTAACACCATACACAAAAATAAACTCAAAATGGATTAAAGGTCTAAATATAAGACTAGGAACTATAAAACTCCTAGAGAAAAACATAGGCAAAACACTCTCTGACATAAATCACAACAGGATTTTCTATGACCTACCTCCCAGAGTAATGGAAATAAAAGCAATAATAAACAAATGTGACCTAATTAAAATTAAAAGCATTTGCACAACGAAGGAAACTATAGCAAGGTGAAAAGACAGCATTCAGATTGGGAGACAATAATAGCAAATGAAACAACTAACAAAGAATTAACCTCAAAAATATACAAAGACTTCATACAGCTCAATCCCAGAAAAACAAGTGACCCAAAAAAAAAAATGGGCCAAAGGTCTAAACAGACATTTCTCCAAAGAAGACATACAGATGACTAACAAACACATGAAAAGATGCTCAACATCACTCATTATCAGAGAAAAGCAAATCAAAACCAGAATGAGGTACCACCTCACACCGGTCAGAATGGCTGCTATCCAAAAGTCTACAAGCAATAAACACTGGAGAGGGTGTGGACAAAAGGGAACCCTCTTACGCTGTTGGTGGGAATGAAAACCAGTACAGCCACTATGGAGAACACTGTGGAGATTCTTTAAAAAACTGAAAATAGAACTGCCATATGACCCAGCAATTCCACTCCTTGGCACACACACCGAGGAAACCAGAACTGAAAGAAACACATGTATCCCAATGTTCATTTCAGCACTCTTTATAATAGCCAGGACATGGAAGCAACATAGATGTCCATCGGCAGACGAATGGATAAGAAAACTGTGGTATATATACACAATGGAATATTACTCAGCCATTAAAAAGAATACATTTGAATCAGTTCTAATGAGGTGGCTGAAACTGGAGCCTATTTTACAGAGTGAAGTAAGTCCTAAAGAAAAACACCAATACAGTACACTAATGCATATATATGGAATTTAGAAAGATGGTAAGGATGACCCTATATGTGAGACAGCAAAAGAGACACAGGTATATAGAACAGTCTTTTGGACTCTGTAGGAGACTGCGAGGGTGGGATGACCTGAGAGAATAGCATTGAAACCTGTATATTATCATATATGAAACAGATCGCCAGTCCAGGTTCGATGCATGAGACAGGGTGTTCAGGGCTGGTGCATTGGGATGACCTTGAGCGATGGGATGGGGAGGGAGGTGGGAGGGGGGATTCAAGATGGGGAACACATGTACACCCATGGCTGATTCAAGTTAATGTATGCCAAACCCACTACACTATTGTAAAGTAATTAGCCTTCAATTAAAATAAATAAATTAAAAAGCTAATAAAATAGCTCACAAGAGGCAAAGTTGGTATTTGAACATAGCCACTAGGCTCAGAGCCCATGTCCCTACTCTGTTCCTGCTAGTGCCACTAAGTGAGAACTCTGTGGTTGGTTGTGTTTTCTTGAAATCATTAACTCAGCTTAAAATCTGCTAGGTATGGCAGGAATTTTCTTGCTTGTGCACATGAGAGAAGTTTGAGGGCTTGAACAGGGAGAAATACTTCTTGAGCAGAAATGCAAGCACTGGAAAACAATTTCAGGTCACAGATTTGGACATGAAGTTACTAGTTTCATGGTAAGTTGTGATATGCACAGCTTCAGATAGCTCAGCCCAAGGAGAATTTGACAAACTGCAGTGGGTTATACAAAGGCAGAACTGTGGTGAAGGAGTCGTTTTAAACAACTATGATTCAAGAAGGTCATCCTATTAGAATTAAATTAAATGTTGGCTTAAAAACTTAAAATTATAGTTCCTTCCCAAGTTCAGATGCTTATTATTTTTGTAAATCTGGCTGCAAATTTATCTTAATGTTATATATCAACATGAGTAGTAGATCATCTTCATAAATTTTGTTATTTTCATACTTATGTTCTTGTAAAAACAATTTAAGAATGTATGAAAGTTATCTTTGATACCCTTCATACATGTCCCACTTGGTCATAAGCATGAAAGACAACAATACTTCATAGTGATTATGGAAGTCAAAAATGAAAAAATTATTGTGTATTATAATCAGCATGACGAAAGGCATGCCTCACACACCTCCCCTACTGGAGCTCTGGAAACTATTACACTGGGTGATAACAGTGGAATTACCAATACAGCTTGGAAGGCTATAATCACAGATTATTCTGAAAATCAAAAATACATCTTCCTCTGGAAATTGAATGTTCTAAAACATTTGAATGTTTGAAACTTTGAATAAAGAAAACAATATCATTAAGCAACAAATTGGGTTTAATAAAATTTTCTTATTGGCTTGTTTCAATTAATTTGATTTCAGCAATCATGTGAATAGTGAAGAAAATAGAGGAATTTGGGGCATATTAATCCATTACCCATTGACTACTCTCCAGTCATGCCTAATGCAGCCATCAGAGCTGTTCTGGACATCTGTGGTAGTACCAAGCATACCAGCAGTCTCGGTCATCTCTGCTCCTCACCTACCTCTCCTCCTCACCCACAGCGTTCTGGTTCTCCTTTTTAATTACGTTAGACATGACTGAGCAACTAACACATATACAAACATACACACACACCTGGCCAAATCTTTCTATACTTCTCATCTATTCACATAGTTGAGCCTGTAACTAGAGCTTCTCTCTGTTATTTTCTTAACAAATAGAATTTTAGGAAATGGGGAAATTACCAATGAATATTACAAAGTATCCTCTAAAATTTGACGTTTTTTATAAACACCCTTTTTCAAAAATCGTTCAAATTAACATTACTAAACTAGAATAAATAGGGGGATTTTAGTACAAAGAATATACAAATAAGGGAAAAAGATAAAACACAACACATAAAGTTCCATCCTTTAATAGACTGGCCACAAATTCAGATTTACAGGAGTCAGGTCAAAGAGGAAAGTACAACTTGGTACAAGATTCACAGTAAACATAAAAAGATATTATAGCAGATCGCCAGAAGAACCCCAAGTACTTCTAGAGATCCTGGATAAAAGACAATGTCCTCAACGTTGTTACAAGAAGCACAGTAAAAATTTTGCAATACAATTCCCATTCAGTTCAGTTCAGTTCGGATCAGTCGCTCAGTCGTGCCAAAAACTTTGCAACCGCATGAATTGCAGCATGCCAGGCCTCCCTGTCCATCACCAACTCCCGGAGTTCACTCAAAATCAGATCCATCGAGTCAGTGATAGCATCCAGTTATCTCATCATCTGTCATCCCCTTCTCCTCCTGCCCCCAATCCCTCTCATCATCAGGGTCTTTTCCAATGAGTCAACACTTCTTATGAGGTGGCCAAAGTATTGTAGTTTCAGCATTAGCATCAGTCCTTCCAATGAACACCCAGGACTGGTCTCCTTTAGAATGGACTGGTTCGATCTCCTTGCAGTCCAAGGGACTCTCAAGCGTCTTCTCCAATACCACAGGTCAAAAGCATAAATTATTTGCCCTCAGCTTCTTCACAGTCCAACTCTCACAACCAAACATGATCACTGGAAAAACCATAGCTTGGCTAGACAGATCTTTGTTGGCAAAGTAATGTCTCTGCTTTTTAATATGCTATCAATGTTGGTCATAACTTTCCTTCCAGGGAGTAAGCGTATTTTAATTTCATGGCTGCAATCACCATCTGAGTGATTTTGGAGCCCAAAAAATAAAGGCTGACACTGTTTCCACTGTTTCCCCATCTATTTGCCATGAAATGATGGGAACAGATGCCACGATCTTAGTTTTCTGAATGTTGAGATTTAAGCCAACTTTTCACTCTTCTCTCACTTTCATCAAGAGGTTTTTTAGTTCCTCTTCACTTTCTGCCATAAGGGTGGTGTCATCTGCATATCTGAGGTTATTGATATTTCTCCCGGCAATCTTGATTCCAGCTTGTGCTTCTTCCAGCCCAGCGTTCCTCGTGATGTACTCTGCATATAAGTTAAACAAGCAGGGTGACAATATATAGCCTTGACATACTCCTTTTCCTATTTGGAACCAGTCTGTTGTTCCATGTACAGTTCTAACTCTTGCTTCCTCTCCTGCATATAGGTTTCTCAAAAGGCAGGTCAGGTGGTCTGGTATTCCCACCTATTTCAGAATTTTCCACAGTTTATTGTGATCCACACAGTCAAAGGCTTTGGCATAGGCAATAAAGCAGAAACAGATGTTTTTCTGGAACTCTCTTGCTTTCTCAATGATCCAGCGGACATTGGCAATTTGATCTCTGGTTCGACTGCCTTTTCTAAAACCAGGTTGAATATCTGGAAGTTCATGGTTCACATATTGCTGAAGCCTGGCTTGGAGAATTTTGAGCATGACTTTACTAGCCTATGATATGAGTGCTATTTGGGGGTAATTTGAGAATTCTTTGGCATTGCCTTTCTTTGGGATTAGAATGAAGACTGACCTTTTCCAGTCCTGTGGCCACTGCTGAGTTTTCCAAATTTGCTGGCATATTGAGTGCAGCACTTTCACAGCATCATCTTTCAAGATTTGAAATAGCTCAACTGGAATTCCACCACCTCCTCTAGCTTTGATCATAGTGATGCTTCCTAAGGCCCACTTGACTTCACATTCCAACATGTCTGCCTCTAGGTGAGTGATCACACCATCGTGATTATCTGGGTCATGAAGATCTTTTTTGTACAGTTCTTCTGTGTATTCTTGCCACCTCTTCTTAATATCTTCTGCTTCTGTTAGGTCCATACCATTTCTGTCCTTTATCGAGCCCATCTTTGCATGAAATGTTCCCTGGTATCCCTAGTTTTCTTGAAGAGATCTTTACTCTTTCCCATTCTGTTGTTTTCCTCTATTTCTTTGCATTGATCATTGAGAAAGGCTTTCTTATCTCTCCTTGCTATTCTTTGGAACTCTGCATTCAGATGCTTATATCTTTCCTTTTATCCTTTGCTTTTTGCTTCTCTTCTTTTCACAGCTATTTGTAAGGCCTCCTCAGACAGCCATTTTGCTTTTTTGCATTTATTTTCCATGGGGATGGTCTTGGTCCCTTTCTCCTGTACAATGTCACGAACCTCCGCCCATAGTTCATCAGGCACTCTATCTATCAGATCTACTCCCTTAAAACTATTTGTCACTTCCACTGTATAATCATAAGGGATTTGATTTAGGTCATACCTGAATGGTCTAGTGGTTTTCCCTACTTTCTTCAATTTCAGTCTGAATTTGGCAATAAGGAGTTCATGATCTGAGCCACAGTCAGCTCCTGGTCTTGTTTTTGCTAACTGTATAGAGCTTCTCCATCTTTGGCTGCAAAGAATATAATCAATCTGATTTTGGTGTTGACCATCTGGTCATGTCCATGTGTAGAATCTTCTCTTGTGTTGTTGGAAGAGGGTGTTTGCTATGACCCATGCATTCTCTTGGCAAAACTCTATTAGGCTTTGCCTTGCTTCATTCCATGCTCCAAGGCCAAATTTGCCTGTTACTCCAGGTGTTTCTTGACTTCTTACTTTTGCATTCCAGTCACCTATAATGAAAAGGACATCTTTTTTAGGTGTTAGTTCTAGAAGGTCTTGTAGGTCTTCATAGAACCATTCAATTTTGACTTCTTCAGTGTTACTGGTTGGGGCATAGGCTTGGATTACCGTGATATTGAATGGATTGCCTTGGAAACAAAAAGAGATCCTTCTGTCATTTTTGAGATTTCACCCAAGTACTGCATTTTGTAGTCTTTTGTTGACCATGATGGCCACTCCATTTCTTCTAAGGGATTCCTGCCCACAGTAGTAGATATAATGGTCATCTGAGTTAAATTCATCCATTCTAGTCCACTTTAGTTCGCTGATTCCTAGAATGTCTACGTTCACTTTTGCCATCTCCAGTTTGACCACTTTCAATTTGCCTTGATTCATGGACCTGACATTCTAGGTTCCTATGCAATATTGCTCTTTACATCATCAGACCTTGCTTCTATCTCCAGTTCCATCCACAACTGGGTATTGTTTTTCCTTGGCTCCATCCCTTCATTCTTTCTGGAGTTATTTCTCCACTGATCTCCAGTAGCATATTGGGCACCTACTGACCTGGGGAGTTCCTCTTTCAGTAGCCTATCATTTTGCCTTTTCATACTGTTCATGGGGATCTCAAGGCAAGAATACTGAAGTGGTTTGCTCTTCCCTTCTCCAGTGGACCACATTCTGTCAGACCTCTCCATCATGACCCGTCCATCTTGGGTGGCCCCACATGGCATGGCTTAAAATCATTGAGTTAGACAAAGCTGTGATCCATGTAATCAGATTGGCTAGTTTTCTGTGATTATTATTTCAGTATGTCTGCCTTCTGATGCCCTCTCGCAGCACCTACCGTCTTACTGGGGTTTTTCTTACCTTGGATGAGTGGTATCTCCTCACAGCCACCCCTCCTGACCTTGAACGCGGAGTAGCTCCTCTCGGCCCTTAACTCTCAGTTCAGTTCTGTTCAGTTCAGTCGCTCAGTCGTGTCCGACTCCAATCCTGGGTGTTCATTGGAAGGACTGATGCTAAAGCTGAAACTGCAATACTTTGGCCACCTCATGCGACGAGTTGACTCACTGGAAAAGACTCTGATGCTGGGAAATGTTGGGGGCGGGAGGAGAAGGGGACGACAGAGAATGAGATGGCTGGATGGCATCACCGACTCTATGGACATGAGTTTGAGTGAACTCCTGGAGTTGGTGATGGACAGGGAGGCCTGGCGTGCTGTGATTCATGACTCTCATACTATCCCTCAAATCAGAATTCATTAATAAGCTATTCTACAAAGTTCACAAGTACATGTTGAACAAAATATGGGAATTCAGGTGGAGAACACACCAAAAAAAAAAAATGTAGACAGGACATAGGGGCTATTTTTAGAAACCTTCTAGTTAAACTCTCCTTTTACCATCAGATATTTGCTTTACCTAAACCCAGAGACCTGTGTTAGTCATGCCTCTAACAGGAAACACAGAACCTCCATCCATGATCCTTGATCAATCCCTTACTGTCCCTTGCATATCTCCAGTGCATATGGCGTTATAGAGAACACTTCTGGGTAAATGATGTTTTCACTGTTCATTGATATTGAGGCCCTAGATCCCTATGTCCTCTCCTATCTAGTAAGCCAGGCTGGCCAACTGTAAGCCAAACTCCAAAACTGTGAATGCCAAAGTATACTTGTTTGTACTTGTTTCTAAGTGGATTTACATATCCTTATTTTATCCCTTCAACAGATGTGAAAGCAGAATGTTTAATCTGTATCACTAATCTGTATCATTTGTTATATCTTTAAATTAGCCTTTATAAATATCAGACACTACACCACAGCACTGAAAATGAATCACTGCTCTGAACAAGAACTGAGACAATTAAACAGAGCATCACAGCTTGCTTTGATAAAGAACAAATTCCGACTAAGAAGAGGATCTTAGCATTGGATCCATAATGAGATAACTCAGATTGAGGAGACAGACCCATTATAATCCCCTAGAAATCCACTACTTGTAATGATAGCGACAAAAATTCCCTTTCATCTTGATACATTTTAACCAAGTGCTGAATGCAAAGAGATTATATGTTAATAAAATCTTATTCAGCTATTTAGACACTATTTGAAGATAAATAATGCTTCTCTTTTTTTCTTTCTCTCTCTTCTTTCCTCCCTCCTTATTTCTACACACACACAAACACACACACATACACACACACTGCAAAGTGTCTTTAGGGATAATCATGGAAAGTATAAGAGAATTCTCACGTCAAGTTGTCTCTGTCAAAACTTGAAACAAAGCTAGGCCTCAGACAAGGGATTTGGCCAGGTACTAAAGAATCTGGGGCCAAAGTTAGTGAAAGAAAAAAATATGAGAAAGAGGCAAAAAACTATTATGTGATAAGATGATAAAAAGCTGAATGTGTGAAGTATCTAAACAAACACTAAAACAAACATCTTTAAGTGCATTTCATCTCAAATTCATCCCACCATTCAATTTACAGCATAATCAAAGAGGCCAGAATACCTAAAAAGTAAGCAAAACAACCCAAATACTTTCAAAATTATGCAAACTACTCCAATCTGTAGGATTTTCTTTCAAGAATCTGTTTCTAGAAAAGCAAGTTTTTTCTCAACTATTTTCTGTGTCATGTTAGTTTGACTAAACTTAGATGATTCTTTTTTTCCTCTTCCTTTAGTTTTGCTAATTAGTGCTGAGCATTAGCAGACCATACAGATAAGCTGGCAAATGACCAAAAACATGTTAATAGAGAATTGCTCATAATTCCCTTGCCACCAGTCAGAAATAATTGGTACCTTTCTTCAAGCTTTCCTAGGAGAATGACAAATCAAGAGGAAATGCCTTTTATTTCAAAGACCTTTTATCAGCTCTGGATCATAAAGCATGGCAATTTGTTTCTCCTTCTTTATTATAAAGAAACTATACCAACAACACTTTTAAAGGAATACTGATCAAAGTTAAAGAGCTTAACACCTGTCAAAGCACAAATCCTAAAAAAAAAAACACACACACACACAATTGCTTTGGCATCTAGGTAATCTGAGGACGTAGGGCTGCTAAAGAGTCAGGCTCCCTCCTTTACAGAAGGCACACCATCTGAGCCAACCACACATTCTGGTATGAAGGTGAAGCTGCACTCCACATACATAAATGAAACAAATAGAATAATCTATCATCATATAGAAGGCATGGTATAGGCTTCTTACCTGTTGGAATTGAGATTAAACAAAAGGAAAAGCTAGACACATTTTTAAAAAAGCCACTAACACAAAGAAATAACCTTCCTCTTTTTATTGTCCAAGCTAAAGCTGCAACAAACTTCCATGAAACTCAAAGACAAGCCAAAGTAGAGTGATGAATTGGCAAAATCTGGGGAATCAGGGTGTTAATTAAAAAAAAAAAAATTAGGATTGGTAACAACTAAATATTTATTATTCCTGAATTTTTTTTAACTATCACACTATTCACAGTTTAATATTATCATCCACTTTTGCCAGTTCCTTATTATGGACAATATATAAAGTGGCATTTTTATTATACATTATGCTATGCAGATTTGGCCTTGCAATCCTAGGCCTGAGGTATCTGTGATCTACCTTTGAGATTTTCCATATGCATTATTAGAATGCAGATACTTCTTGGAGAATTAAAACTACCAATTGAATTAGGTATGTATATTTGGAGATAAGGCTCCACTTTCACTTTATATATTAATTCTATGATTTTAATATTAAAACTTACTCTCTTTTATAGCTCATTGAAAGTTGAAATAGAATCATTTCAACATTTCAACTTCTAATGAGCTACAAAATACAGTAAATTTTAGTTTTAGAAATCACAGAATTACTAAATAAAGTGGGAATGGAGTTGTATTTCCAAATATCCATATCTTATTCAAGATGCATAGTTAATTATGTAATCTTTTATGCATAGGAAAGTATTTAGACATCTCAGTTGGGAAATTAAAAAGTTAGCTACTATTATTTAGAACGCTGCTATTGAGTGGTAAGGTTTTAAAGACATCCAAAATCTTCTTTACAGAAATGAGCATATCAGTTTCCTACCCTGCCAGATGGAACATATCTGATCCTTGTTTTAAATTATATCAAATTATTTCTGTTTTATGAAAAAGTTTATTATACATTGCAGCCTGGCTATTGCCTTCTGAAACTATATTTTCCACTAAAGAGTAAAAGAATTCTTCTTTTTTTCTTTTGGTTTCAATAAGTAAAGAGGGGAGGGGAACCTCCATCCAAGCAGTTTGCACACACAATTTTTTATTACAATATCTGATCTCGGTCACTTTTAGAGAGATTTTCTAAATTTTAGGGGTTTTTTATATGTAAATATCATATATCTGCATCTTCATATATACACAGGTAACTTCTGAACATTTTTTAGAATCCATCCAACGTTGCACATAGACAATTAATAAGGAAGCCCTACCAGGTTTTTAGCTGGGGGTGTGTGTGTTATAAATCTGTAAAGGAATCCAGTTAATAAGGATCCAAGTTTGTGAAACAGATCACTTAGAAAATAATTATTCAAAGACTCACGGAAAGATTTCCCCAGTTTCTTTCAATAGCAAATTCCCAAAGGGCTTTCATAGTGATTCAACCAGGATTTGTTGATTCCCTGCTATGTGCCAACTGTTCAGAACAAGGGGGGAGAAAAGATGAGAAATACCAACATACATTCTCCTGAAATCTGATGGTTGAGACAAATCCATAAGCAAATAATAATAATGTTATAACATTATATATATACACATATAGACTCTTACTTTGTCCCTCAAAGAATTTAGGTCACTAAATTACACCAAGTCTTCCCAGGTGGCTGAGTGGTAAAGAATCCATCTGCCAATGCAGGATAAGTGGGTTCAATCCCTGAGTTGGGAAGATCCCCTGGAGATGGCAATAGCAACCCATTCCTATACTCTTGCCTGGAAAATTGCATGGACAGAGGAGCCTAGAAGGCTATAGTCTACAGGGTTGTAAAGAGTCAGACACAACTGAGCAACTGAGCACATATGCAAACTACAACTGTGGATAAGTGCAACATTAGAAGCACAAATGAAGCATAGAAGGGAAAATAACAAATTTAATTTATAGTCATATACATTTGAGCTTTAATGATGAATAGAAGAGGATTCTTAGAGAGAACCCACAGATTGAAATCTGCCATAATGTCCAATCACAACTTTGAATACACTTACATAGCTAAATTCTATGAGTTAATATCTATTTATAGTAGGCAGATAACTAGTTTCTGCTATTTCTATACGCTATCTATGGGTTCTTGATTTCATAGATGGCCAGGCAAATACTTATTTGAAACAGCACATCAAAACACTATTTTAAGGGAAAGTTCAGGAAAAATACCATAAATTTGCTTGTGCCTTCTGTATTTCCTCATATAATTGTTGGGAATTTTAATCCTTTGGGAGATATTAGACTTCTAAATAAATAGTAAGATAAATCATTAGCCCTGTAAAGATTTGCTAAAATCATAGTTTGAAAACATTAGCTCCATAATTCAACATATATGTAAAACTGAAAAAAAAAGGAATTTGCTTTATACTCCATTTATAGTTCCTAAAAGGTAGTTACAAGGTGCCTGGTACATAATAGAAATTTGTAGTGGACACTGCTTTTCTTTTGACTAGAATCAGAATTTCTCTGAGGACAGCATCACTGCTGTCCTTGGTCCTGATAGCTGTAGGCATGAGCATGTAAGTCAAGTCTAGCCACAGTAATATGATCAGGAATGGCCACATGATCCAAATCAGGCCAATAAAGACCATTAGCAAGATAGGCTAGAGCTACAAGGAAAGAGACGCTAACTGTAAAGATTATGTCTGTCTAGGAAATGGCAACCCACTCCAGTGTTCTTGCCTGGAGAATCCCTGGGATGGGGGAGCCTGGTGGGCTGCTGTCTATGGGGTCGCACAGAGACAGACAAGACTGAAGTGACTTAGCAGCAGCAGCAGCAGAGAGGCCAGTGAAGGTCAGGAAGCAACAGTTAGAACTGGACATGGAACAACGGACTGGTTCCAAATAGGAAAAGGAGTACGTCAAGGTTGTATATTGTCACCCTGCTTATTTAACTTATATGCAGAGTACACCATGAGGAACACTGGGCTGGAAGAAACACAGGCTGGCATCAAGACTGCCGGGAAAAATATCAGTAACCACAGATATGCAGATGACACCACCCTTATGGCAGAAAGTGAAGAGGAACTAAAAAGCCTCTTGATGAAAGTGAAAGAGGAGAGTGAAAAATTTGGTTTAAAGTTCAACATTCAGAAAACTAAGATCATGGCATTTGGTCCCATCACTTCATGGCAAATAGATGGGGAAACAGTGTCAGACTTTATTTCTGGGGGCTCCATAATCATTGCGGATGCTGATTGCAGCCATGAAATTAAAAGACGCTTACTCCTTGGAAGGAAAGTTATGACCAACCTAGTTAGCATATTAAAAAGCAGAGACATCACTTTGCCAACCAAGGTCCGTCTAGTCAAGGCTATGGTTTTTCCAGTGGTCATGTATGGATGTGAGAGTTGGACTGTGAAGAAAGCTGATCACTGAAGAATTGATGCTTTTGAACTGTGGTGTTGGAGAAGACTCTTGAGAGTCCCTTGGACTGCAAGGAGATCCAACCAGTCCATTCTAAAGGAGATGAGTCCTGGGTGTTCATTGGAAGGACTGATGCTAAAGCTGAAACTGCAATACTTTGGCCACCTCATGCGAAGAGTTGACTCACTGGAAAAGATGCTGATGCTGGGAGGGATTGGAGGCAGGAGGAGAAGGGGATTACAGAGAATGAGATGGCTGGATGGCATCACCAACTCGATGGGCATGAGTTTGAGTGAACTTTGGGAGTTGGTGATGGACAGGGAGGCCTGGCATGCTGTGATTCATGGGGTCGCAAAGAGTTGGACACTACTGAGCGACTGAACTGAACTGAACAGAGGCCAGTGGCCATCTTCACCACCGTATTGAAAGGTCCCATTTAGAATGAAGCTGATCCAGAGGAAAGCAGAGTCAAGAAAGAGTAAAAGACTCAGATTCCTGATTATTTCAGTTAAACTTCTATAGTATAGAGCATGATTGAAGCCAGATTCTCCTCTTTAATGTCTTTATTAATAAATTGTGTGTATATATATACATATATATACATACATACATACATACATATGATGAATTCTGGTAGCTGCAACTACCAGAATGAGCTTTAATTAATGTAGTGTCAAACAAATGTGAATTTTCATCCCCTCTTTTCCTTTACTCCTCATTTTTGTAAAACTTAAATGATTGCCAAAATGAGTATATTAGACCACATATTATATAACTATAGAAATCCCATGGACAAAGGAGCCTGGGAGGCTACAGTTCATGGGATCACAAAGTCAGACATGACTGAGCAACTGAGCACAGTGCATAGTCTATTAGATAGTATAACAACCTATTTGTATGAGAGAGAAAGAGTTTTAAGGAATAAATATTATTGCATCTGGGACTTTTTAATTGTTAATTTTATGCCTGATTTTTCATTTACAGGTAAAAGAAATCACTGTGCATCTTTAGTTTCTCTTTGAATAAAGAGAAAATAAGTATCAGGAATTAAAAAAAAAAAAACACCCTTATTGTGGTACAAGAGAACAGAAGCACAATTTCATGCTTCACAATCCTAATTATGGAAACTCATGAAAATTTCAGAGAACATAGATTATATTGTGTTATGTCAGTAATTAATGAAAACTCTGCTGTTTGCTGAAAAACCTAATCCTAAGAAGTAGTTACTCTTCTACACCTTTGTGGCTTGAAAAGTAAATATGCCATATCCCACCTATTTCTCAGGAAGGCAGAAAATAATCTTAATGATGCTTCCTTGCTGAACATCTGATATTACCTAGTTGGTACACGAAACAAGAGATGCCAAAGGGACAAAACAGGAAACAGAGCTGTTGCCACAGATTATTCTAAGGGAAACATACAAAACCATTTGTGTTTTTATTGACAGTTCTTTGGTTGAAAGACAATAGGTGAAAATTAGGGATCAGGCTAATTTGTTGGGAAATTACTTTCGTATTTTCAACACTTTACAGGAATAGAAATCAAAGGGAACGTGCCTGTTTTCTGGCCCAGGTAATATTTGAAGAGTACCAGTTAAAGAAGGAAAACTACTCTCTTTTTCAAACCCCCTCCTTCCCAGGTAATATTTGAAGAGTGCCAGTTAAAGAAGGAAAATTACTCTCTTTTTCAAATCCTTTCCTTCTCAACCCACTGTGAGAGTAGTTTGAAGTTCCCCTTGAGATAGTATTGGGTACTTTGCCAAGAACACACAATCTACATCGTTAATGTATGAGAAACAACATTTACAAACAACTGTTTGTAAATGACAAGTCATTTTTCTTCATAAGGTTTTATATGTCTTCTAGGTATAGTTACCATTTCTTGTATAGGTACCTACATGAAAGGAAAATATTGCTTTGCATCCCTAGTATTTGGCATAGGCAATCTAAGCTTTAAATGATGGTATCAGAATTCCCACAGCAAGCAAGATGTGCTTCCAAATACAATTAAACAGATATATGAACAATGCCACCTCCTTTTTGGCTAATTTTTGCCCTCCTTTCTGGGCACTTGGTCAATATGTTTTCTTCTTTTTAAAAAATGCTGCATTAACCAGCAGCATCAGAAAAGATCACAGGCAGCCAATCTGCTGCCCAAGTTAAGGCTCTGTTCAATATTTCAGTGTTTCCAAAACTGACACACTGCTTGTTTGGCCCTGGCTGTCATCTTGTTTTCAATTTCTATCTGCCTTGGGCATCTTCCTCCTGTCACATACCCATATGCGTCTAACTGCACCACATGTAGGGCCAGATGCTAGAAATGCCATGATACCAAGGCATGTGACACAAGGATGATCTACTCTTTCCTTTATAATTAAATGAGAAAACTGTGGGTATACTGTCTCCCGCCTGGCCCCATCACAAATGGATCCAACAGATGCCACCACATGTGATTCATGTAAGTCCAAAGGAAAGATGTAAATACGCCCCTTAAAAATTTTTTTTCATCAAGGACTGGAGCACCATGAGAGTGGTTACTTTGTGAAGAAAAACAGGTGTTAGGGTAAAATAGAAGACACAGCAACACCCAAGGTAACCAACACTCTGTGGCTTCTGTCCAAAACCATGTCACACACTGGCCTCATGCTTTAATGCACCTGTCATTTCCTATTGTGAGCTTCCCAGGCGCCGGGTTGGCGACAAGCCAGGGTTAAACCCATTGGCAATTATTCACCCCATGTCCATCAGCCTGTGCTCTGAAAACCCCTCAGACCCCTCAGACTTGCCAGCAGCAGCCAGTGTTTCCTTTGATATCTGCTACCTCCCAGCAAACCGCATTCAGAACAGACAGGCTGTCAGAGAACACTTACTTTCATCTCTGTACTCCCTTACCACTAATAAGCTTCTCTCTAATAACCATATTAAACCCAGCTATCACACATGGAAAGAAGGCTTCAAAAAAAAGTGCTGCAAACAAGGTTTGTGACATAAATTACAGAAATGAGGACACTGGATAAATGACTGGTGATGCTGGGTACAAAGGATTAAGTACAACAAGAAACCTTGAATACTGCAACTTCATGCCATAATTCAGTCTGTGATCAGGCCTCTAACTTTGATTCTATTGATTTATCTTTAATGTTATCATCTAATCTTATGAAATTATCTTTTCTTAAAGAATTGATGTAAACACCAAATAATCATGAACTAAAACTGCATTAGTCTTCAGACATTTAGTGCTGATGGCTTGACTGAAAAATGATCAAAAAGAAATATGCAGCTGCTAACAACTTTCCCAGATGTATACATTAATACATGCATACATTTCCTATAAAGAAGGTTGAAAATTTTCAGGTATGAATTTATGTTTTCAGGAAATTTATGAGCATTTAATATCTCAAGTAATAATGTAATGGTTTTATAATTAGTCAGACCTACCTCCTCTCATAAATATATGTCTGATAACTCTGTAAATGTATACCATCTGCTAAGGGTTCCAATGGAGTTATCAGCTTTTCTTTCCCTTACTAAATAGTCCAAAAGGAAGAAATCAAAAGAAAGAAGCAGTCCTCACTGACTGACATACCTTGGGGATGTATAGCAATTTTATGTCTCTTCAGATCCATTCCTTCCCTTTATCCTCAGCCTTTAGCATTTACATTGATGACCATCTGGCACATGGATCTCACAGTCTGTATTTTTCAATGGCCTTAATGGCCTTCTTCCCAAACCAGCCACAAACATGTCTGAACAACCTTGTCATAAAACTATTGTCCTAATAAGCTATAAGCTACATGAGAGCAAAAGTTACGACTTGCTAATTTTTGTAGTTCCCACAGCATTGGGCAAAATTACCGGCACATAATATGCCATTGCTGGAGAAGGTAATGGCAACCCACTCCAGTGTTCTTGCCTGGAGAATCCCATGGACAAAGGAGCCTGACTGACTACAGTCCATGGAGTCACAAAGAGTTGGACATAACTGAAGCAACTGAGCAATATACCATTGAGACTTGGAACTCTTTTTGATTTGAATGCAACATATCTGAAATTCTTATCACAGCATTCTGCCCTCCCTAGTCACAATCCTGCTATCTGTCCATATCCTCCTTATCTCAAAACACATCTGCACTTCATTCTTATAAACAATACTTAATAACAAAGTCTTTTACACTTCTTCCAGTCCATCCTTGATCTCTTCACTGGCAATATAATCCCCACTCAGTCCTGGACGTCTGTTGAGTCCCTTCTCTGCCAACTCCATCACCATCATCAAAAGCCTCACCTTTGGACCTACTGGCAAGTTTATCTCCAAATTATTTTCCCACATATACATGCTCTTCCATTCTATTTTCTCTGTTTCTAGACTGATTGAGATGTCTAGAAAAGAGGCAGAAATGGCACAGCACAGTTTCATCTTGGGGAACTCCAAATATACTTATTTTCTATTACTGATCTACTCTTAGCTTACTCCTAGGGATTTCTCAGAATTTTGTCCCCTTAAGCCCCCAAGTATTCACATGCTGGAATATGGAATATGGTACAAGCTGGAATCAAGATTGCCAGGAGACATATCAATAACCTCAGATATGCAGATGACACCACCCTTATGGCAGAAAGTGAAGAAGAACTAAAAAGCCTTTTGATGAGAGTAAAAGAGGAGAGTGAATAAGTTGGCTTAAATCTCAATATTCAGAAAACTAAGATCATGGCATCTGGTCCCATCACTTCATGGGAAATAGATGGGGAAACATTGCTGACTTTAGTTTTGGGGGTTCCAAAATCACTCAGATGGTGAATGCAGCCATGGAATTAAAAGATGCTTAATCCTTGGAAGGAAAGTTATGACCAACCTAGACAGAATATTAAAAAGCAGAGACATTACTTTGCCAACCAAGGTCCGTCTAGTCAAGGCTATGGTTTTTACAGTGGTCATGTATGGATATGAGAGTTGGCCTATAAAGAAAGCTGAGTGCAGAAGAATTGATGCTTTTGAACTGTGGTTTTAGAGAAGAAAACTCAGCAATGGCCACAGGATTGGAAAATGTCAGTCTTCATTCCAATCCCAAAGAAAGGCAATGCCAAAGAATGCTCAAACTACTGCACAATTGCACTCATCTCACATGCTAGTAAAGTCATGCTCAAAATTCTCCAAGCTAGGCTTCAGCAATATGTGAATCATGAACTTCCAGATGTTCAAGCAGGTTTTAGAAAAGGCAGAGGCACCAGAGATCAAATTGCCAACATCCGCTGGATCATGGAGAAAGCAAGAGAGTTCCAGAAAAACATCTATTTCTGCTTCATTGACTATGCCAAAGCCTTTGACTGTGTGGATCACAAGAAACTGTGGAACATTCTGAAAGAGATGGGAATACCAAACCACCTGACCTGCCTCTTGAGAAACCTGTATGCAGGTCAGGAAGCAACAGTCAGAACTGCACATGGAACAACAGACTGGTTCCAAATAGGAAAAGGAGTGCATCAAGGTTGTATATTGTCACCCTGCTTATTTAACTTATATGTAGAGTACATCATGAGGAACACTGGGCTGGAAGAAGCACAAGTTGGAATCAAGATTGCCGGGAGAAATATCAATAACCTCAGATATGCAGATGACACCACCCTTATGGCAGAAAGTGAAGAGGAACTCAAAGGCCTCTTGATGAAAGTGAAAGAGGAGAGTGAAAAGGTTGGCTTGAAGCTCAACATTCAGAAAACAAAGATCATGGCATCTGGTGCCATCACTTCTTGGGAAATAGATGGGGAAACAGTGGAAACAGTGTCAGACTTTATTTTTCTGGGCTCCAAAATCACTGTGGATGCTGATTGCAGCCATGAAATTAAAAGACGCTTACTCCTTGGAAGGAAAGTTATGACCAGCCTAGATAGCATATTAAAAAGCAGAGACATTACTTTGAGAACCAAGGTCCGTCTAGTCAAGGCTATGGTTTTTCCCATGGTCATGTATGGATGTGAGAGTTGGACTGTGAAGAAAGCTGATCGCCGAAGAATTGATGCTTTTGAACTGTGGTGCTGGAGAAGACTCTTGAGAGTCCCTTGGACTGCAAGGAGATCCAACCAGTCTATTCTAGAGGAGATCAATCCTGGGTGTTCATTGGAAGGACTGATGCTAAAGCTGAGACTCCAATACTTTGGCCACCTCATGCGACGAGTTGACTCACTGGAAAAGACTCTGATGCTGGGAGCGATTGGTGGTAGGAGGAGACAGGGATGACAGAGAATGAGGTGGCTGGATGGCATCACCAACTCTATGGACATGAGTCTGAGTGAACTCCAGGAGTTGGTGATGGACAGGGAGGCCTGGCGTGCTATGGTTCATGGGGTCGCTAAAGTCGGACACAACTGAGCGACTGAACTGAACTGAACTGAATGTTCTACTTCAAGACGCTGATGCCACATAAAAGTTATTTAAATGGATGCTATACAACACTGAAATATATTCCATGCAGTTAGAATTTTAAAAAAGCTTTTAATTTCTCAATGCCAATTTAATTTCTCTATACCTATTAATGTGATAGCCCAATGAAATCTGTTTTTGTTAAGGAAGGTTCACTCATGTCTCCAATCACTCTTTGGTATGTGACTTTATCCCCAAAAAATGATTCATTTGAGAAACTGAGTAAATGTGTTACCTTTACTGAAAAAAATTAAAAAGGCAGAGGGGGAACATGCTGACATTTACTGTCATCTGTCAAAGGCCATCATTTAAACTTTGAAACAAAAACCAAAGTTGCAAAGTTCGACTGATTGCTCCCCTAGGTAAGGCAGAGAGCTATGTTGATTAGGCAGTCTGACTAATTTAAGCAAACCTCTGATATTACACAGAGTTTTACATCAGTCTAAAAGGTCACTTGAGTTGGATAAAGAAACATGCTTGTGTTTGGTTATAGAAACAAGAGTGGGTTGACATCAGCCTTTGACTCAAGTTCAGGAGAGTGAGTCCACTGCTAAATAGCTGACTTTCAAACCATGAGACTATTACCGATTGACTGACTTTCTGTGGTGAATTCATAGAAGCAAACTCTCATTAGTCAGTGAGACAGGTTTAAAACTAGGACTGATGTTTACTGATTATCAACTCAGCTTTTCCTCAGAATGTGAAGACTTTAAAGTTTTTATCATGCCTAAAAAATGTACTAGCTGTTGTAAATTTTGGTGCTGGTGGTATTTTTTAATTCCATCTAATATAGCAAACCATTCCCTTGACTAAAATAAAAGACCCAAATTGGCATGGAGACGTCATCTGATTTGCCAAAATCTATCAGTTGGTTATTAATAGCCTAGAGCAGCATATTGAGAGGACTATGAAATCTTATCCAGGCCCAGCAGGTTAGAGTGTCATCATTCATTATCAATGTTTGTTATGGAGAGAAGAATTGAATGATCGTACAATGCCGTATCTTTTCTGATTCTGCCCTAGCCCCCAAAACCAGTCAGAATCTACAGTTGGCTAGATTGAACTTCATGGATGGTTATGGAACATTGACTGGGATGAAATAAAGGGTATATGTGCTAAAGGCATAAGGATAGCATCAAAATTCAGTGAAATCTTAATAAATTCAGACAGAGTGAAAGAATAAACATTTCCAAAGAGGTAAAAAATACAAGGAGGAAGACTAACATAATTGATAAACATGTCATGCTTTAATAATTTTTTCTCTGAAAAGAAATGTTTAATATGAAATGTTTAACAATGAATAAAATGTTTCCTAAGTTTAATTCTTTATGGGTATTAATTCAGCATTCAAAACATAACATTTTATTTTTTAATCTTATATATAAGATATCTTTTTCTACAAAAACAAAGGGGTCTTAGATCAATAAATTAATATCCTTCACAAAAATACTATTATTGCATACAGGAGAATTCACTTTCCTCTCAGGAAATGACATTGCATTTTCCACTATTTTGAAAGTAACTCTCAAGATATAGGACTACGATAATTTTTTAATCAGGTGAAAATCAAATTTGAATCAGACACTTGGTTAGAGTATAATAATATGTCACTTTTTAGTAAGGGAGTCTAGCAAACCTTTCAACATCTATATATCAATTTATTTTTGCCATCCTCACCACTACAGAAATGATAATTCTTAAGAAGTAATGTTATAACATTATTTTCATTGACTCCAAAAGGAAAAGTATTACTGCTTAATGATATAAGGGAGAAAACAGAGATTCTAAAGAACAGATGGAATTCATGAACTTAAGAGATTGCACAGTTCTCCAGAAGTATTTCTCATGTTTTCAAGGGCTTGTTCAATTTTAATTTCCTTTCAAATACCTAAGGTTGAATCGTGTCTTAAAATTACACATCTCCAATGTTTCCTGTCTACTCACTGTCAGTATGTGAACCAGAACTGTGATCTTTCCAGCACAAGGACAGTTCTTTATGTTCCAAATAGTTAATCCAGGGGACACTAGCAAGCACTTACCTCTATAAAATCTTCTTGGGCTTCCCTTGTGGCTCAGCTGGTAAAGAATCTGCCTGCAATGCGGGAGACCCGGGTTAAATCCCTGTGTTGGGAAAATCCCCAAGAGAAGGGAAAGGCTACCCACTCGAGCATTCTGACCTGGAGAATTCCATGGACTGTATAGTCCATGGGGTCACAAAGAGTCGGACACAACTGAGTGATTTTCACTTTTACTTTTCATTTTCACTAAATGCAGTAAGTGAAAAGTAATCAACTATATAAAAGCTGTAAAAAAAATTTACAGTGAGCAATAAAAAATATTGTATTTAGAGCCAGCAAATAGTGAAAATTGGAAGCATAAAGGTTAAAAAATGCAACATTATTCACTAAGGATATGACTGAGCAAATGTCTTAACCTCTCTGAAACTTATTCTCCATATTTCTAAAATGGTGACCTCTCTCTTCATGATGATTATTAAATGTGATAATTCCATTAGATTACCTATTCAGTACTTGATGCATGACAAGTATTAGTAAAGACATAGTAAGACCAGGTGTGGAAACCAAGGATGACTTCCTAAACGTGTTGAAATGAGAGCCAGCTCCCAAAGTAAAGCAAAAAGAGGAAAACAGAATACATTCAGGAAAGGACATGAGCAGAGAAATGGAAATGGAAATTTTCAAGAAAAGCATTTCGTTATATTCATCTTCTATACTATTGTCTAATTCTCCATAAGATCATATTAACTTTCTTTTTAGTAATAACACAGAAACTGAATTGAGAGAGATCTTGAAAGAATAGCTCATGTGTTACCTATGCTTCAGACAGACAGGATCATCTTTAAGTTATTTATTTGCCATTTCCTTGAGACAACAAAAAGAAAAATCATGGTAAATTACAAAATACAAAACCCTTTATTTGGTGGCAAGCCTATTTTCCACTTTAAGCTAAGACAATACATTCTTGAAGTAACTGCCAAATGGATGTACCCTCCGCAAGGGCAGCAGTCCTTTCATCCTCCTTCCTGTCCTTGGAGCTGTCAGTTATCATTAATGTTGCTGACGGCCTGCTTCATACAAAGCACTTGCCGATGTGGAAGGTGTTACTCTTGAGTATCTGACTTATGGATAGAGAACAATATTCAATATGAAAATTTCAACTGCCTGAATAAAGGTCCCCTGCCACAAACAACTTCTATCTGTCCATCTTGGTAGGTAGAGATACCAAGTATTTATTAGAGTGCATAAATTATAAAAAAAGAACTGAGTCATTAAAAAACTAATTAATAAATTTTCTTAAAAAGTAGATTAGACCTTCATATACTTAGTATCTTTTAAAAAAAACTTCTTTTCAAAAATATCAATATATCAAAGATGAATTTAGACATCTTATGTGCAACAAAAACAGAATAGGTTTCTTAGTCCAATACACCCTCTAAAAGTAACTGGAAAATCTATCTGAAATAGTTTTGAAATATATCTGTTGGCATTGGAGAATCTTTGGGACATCCAGAACTGAGGGTCAAGATCTCAGAAAGAAGAGAAATTCTTTGAGGTGAACCCAGTATTCTATGCATATATTTTCCCCTTGGAGCATTTGCTGAATCTTAAGGAAGAGGGAAGAGGCTGAAGACAGAAGCTAAAAATGTTTGCAGAGTGAAAATTCTAAGAGCCAAAGAAGACAATGTAGCTTTTCTCGTAGAACTAAGTAGATAAAAAATGCACTTTGGGCCTGCTAAGGCAGCCAGAGAAGCTGAGATCATCAGCAGAAGTGAAGCATAAATACATAAGTCCAAACTCACATAAGTTTTCCCCTCATAGCATTTCCTAATTCTTAAATTACACAGGAAAAAGTAGGTAAGAAGCTGAGCAAAAGTCTACAGGAAACCTCAGTGGAGCTTTCCACAGCCTCACAGTACAGATGAAATAAAAGTTAGAGTTCAGGATCTGCCAAGTAGAACAGCCTTGTATTAAATACCCTAGGATTTCACTTGGGACCTTTTGAATTCTATCTTCTGAGATGGGCAAACATGAGATCTAGGCTTAAAAGGGTCAAAAATGTAGCTTAGGATCATTTTAATCTCTGATTAGATTAAGGGTTCTGTCCCTACTCTAGTCGGAGAAGGCAATGGCAAGCCACTCCAGTACTATTGCTTGGAAAATCCCATGGATGGAGGAGCCTGGTTGGCTGCAGTCCGTGGGGTCGCTAAGGGTCAGACATGACTGAGCGACTTCACTTTCACTTTTCACTTTCACACATTGGAGAAGGAAATGGCAACCCACTCCAGTGTTCTTGCCTGGAGAATCCCAGGGACAGGAGAGCCTGGTGGGCTTCCGTCTATGGAGTCGCACAGAGTCGGACACGACTGAAGTGACTTAGCAGTAGCAGCCCTACTCTAGTACATAATGGAATATAGGGCATATCACCTCTGGAGGAAGAGACCATCATCCAAAGCCCCTCCACTTTATAGATACAGATGTAGGTATATGTACAATGCCATCATTCCATTAAAAAATTATTAAGCATACCAAGAAACAGGGCTAGGTGACAAGTAGACAATAGAAAGAGACCCACAGAAAAGAATCTGAAAAAGAATAGATATATGTACATGTATAACTGAATCATTTTGCTGTACACTTGAAACTAATGCAACATTGTAAATCAACTATACTCCAATATAAAATAAAAATACAAAAAGAAACAGATACACAAATGAGACCCAGATATTCTACACAAATTTTAAAGTTCGTATAAATGATTTTAACAAAATAGATAAGATAAAGAACTTCACTTGAGAAATAAAAATATACAAAAACAACCACTTATAAATTACAGAACTGAAAAGTAAAATAATTGACATTAAAATGCAATCATTGTTTCAGCAAATTGAACAGAAGTAGAGAAATTCATGATCAAAAAATAGGTTGTCATAAAATATACAGGCTCAAAAACAGGAAGAAAAATGATGAAAAAAATATCAGAGACATGAAGAAAAATCTAACATTCATATCATTGGAGATCCAAGATAGAAGGGTGAAAGAATCAAACTGAAGCAACATTTGAAGGAATATGTGTAAGACAGTATTAAGATTTGTAAAAAATATCAACCTGCACATTCATAAAGCTCTAAGAAACTACACAAAAAGAAAAACATTTTTACCAAAACTCTTGAACAAAACTTGTGATAAAGTGAAAGGTCTTAAAAATCAGCCAAAAGAAAAAAACACATTAGCTTTAAAGGAGCTACCAAATTAACAGCTAAAGTGAAGAGGAACTCAAAAGCCTCTTGATAGAATTGAAAGAGACACGTGTACTCCAATGTTCATTGCAGCACTGTTTATAATAGCCAGGACATGGAAGCAACCTAGATGTCCATCTGCAGACGAATGGATAAGAAAGCGTTGGTACATATACACAATGGAGTATTATTCAGCCATTAAAAAGAATACATTTGAATCAGTTCTAATGAGGTGGATGAAACTGGAGCCTATTATACAGAGTGAAGTAAGCCAGAAAGAAAAACACCAATACAGTATACTAACACATATATATGGAATTTAGAAAGATGCAAATGATAACCCTGTATACGAGACAGCAAAAGAGACACAGATGTATAGAACAGCCTTTGGGACTCTATGGGAGAGGGTGAGGGTGGGATGATTTGGGAGAATGGCATTGAAACACGTATGTTGTCATATGTGAAACGAATCACTAGTTCAGGGTCAATGCATGTTATAGGATGCTCGGGGCTGGCATGCGGGGATGACCCAGAGGGAGGATAAAGGGAGGAGGGAGGTGGGAGGGGGGTTCAGGAGGGGGAACTTATGTAAACCCAGGGCAAATGCATATCAATGTATGGCAAAACCAACCAATATAATATTGTAAAATAATTTGCCTCCAATAAAAAGTAAATTAACTACAAAAAAAAGAAAGTGAAAGAGGAGAGTGAAAAGGTTGGTTTGAAGCTCAACATTCAGAAAACAAAGATCATGGCATCTGGCCCCATCACTTCATGGGAAATAGATGGAAAAACAGTGGAAACAGTGTCAGACTTTGTTTTTTGGGCTCCAAAATCACTGCAGATGCTGACTGCAGCCATGAAATTAAAAGACGCTTGCTCCTTGGAAGGAAAGTTATGACCAACCTAGATAGTATATTAAAAAGCAGAGACATTACTTTGCTAACCAAGGTCTGTCTAGTCAAGGAAATGGTTTTTCCCGTGGTCATGTATGGATGTGAGAGTTGGACTGTGAAGAAGGCTGATCGCTGAAGAATCGATGCTTTTGAACTGTGGTGTTGGAGAAGACTCTTGAGAGTCCCTTATACTGCAAGGAGATCCAACCAGTCCATTCTAAAGGAGATCAATCCTGGATGTTCATTGGAGGGACTGATGCTAAAGCTGAAACTGCAATACTTTGGCCACCTCATGCGACGAGTTGACTCACTGGAAAAGACTCAGATGCTGGGAAAGGTTGGGGGTGGGAGGAGAAGGGGACGCCGGAGATGAGATGGCTGGATGGCATCACCGACTCTGTGGACATGAGTTTGAGTGTACTCCAGGAGTTGGTGATGGACAGGGAGGCCTGGCGTGCTGTGATTCATGGGGTCGCGGAGAGTCGGACACGACTGAGCGACTGAACTGAACTGAACTGAAGTTTGAACAAAAATGATGGAAGCCAGAAAATAATAGGATAACTGCTGAAAGGTTTTTTAATTCAATGTAAAATTATATGTCTAGAAAAAAATGACCTTTAAAGATAAAGGTGTAAATCATAAATGAAACAAAAAGAGAGCATGGGAGAAAAGACACTACTGACAAGGGATTAGTTTCCCAAATATACAACCAGCTCATACAGATTATTATCAAAAGCAACAACAGCAATCAAAAAATGTACAGAAGACTTAAATAGACATTTCTCCAAAGAAGACATACAGATGGCCAACAGGTATATGAAAAGATGTTCAACATCACTAATTATTAGAGAAATGTAAATCAAAACTAGAATGCTGAAAATATCTACCTCAGGGAATTAGAAAAATAACAACAAATTAAATTCAAATGAAAAGGAAAAAATTATAAACAGTAAAAGTAAATGAAGTATAACATATAGACAGTATAGAAAATCAACAAAGAAAATATTTTATTATTAAAATAAAATTATGAACTCCTATCAAGAGAAACCAAGAAAAGAGAGATAAGGTACAAATGACCAATATTTAGGGATACAAAAGGAGACATTACCACAGGCACTCTGGACATTAAAAGGAAAATTAGAAGCTATCAAAACAACTGTTTCCTGATAAATCTTAAAAATACATATAAAATAAATTCCTAGGTAAGTACAATATAAAAAATAACATAAGAAGAAATTGAAAAAGGACTTCCCAGGTGGCACTAGCGATAAAGAACCCACCTTCCAATGCAGGACACATAAGAGATTCAGTTCAATCCCTGGGTCAGATAGATCCCCTGGAGTAGAAAATGGTAACCCACCTGCCTGGAGAATCCCATGAACAGAGGAAACTGACAGGCTATAGTCCACAGGGTCACAAAGAATCGGACATGACTGAAGCGGCTTAGCATGCACACACATACTAGAAAATAAATAGTATCTGTAATCAAAAACCTAACCACAACACAATCTCTAGATCCAGAGAGTTTTACCAGTGAATTCCTCCACATGCTAAGATACAAAACCAATCTTATATGAACTCTACCAGCGAAGAGAAAAACAGGAAACACTTCTCAACTCATTTTTTAAAGCGAGCATATTTATACCAAAACCTGACAAATGCAATTCAAGAAGGAAATGTTTATGTCAATTTCTTTCATGAACATAGACATAAAAATCCTAGATAAAATATTAGTAAGTCCATGTATGGTTGACTCCTTTTGCTGTTTACCTGCAATTATCACAACACTGTTAATCAGCTATACCCCAATACAAAATAAAGTTTAAAAAACATATTAGTAAGTCAAATCCAGTGACATAAATCTTAACCAGTTAAGATTCATTCAAGAAATACAAAGTTGGTTTAACAAACTAAATTTAATCAGTATATTCACCACCTTAAGTAAGTAAAGGAGAAACGTTATATAAATACATGCAAAAAACTTTTGATAAAATTCAACACTCATTTTGGTTTAAAAAAAACTTTTGACAAACTGAGAATAAATAGGCAGTGGCTGCGCAGGCGCAGGAGGGCCAAGAGGAGCTACTCCACGTTCAAGGTCAGGAGGGGCGGCCTTGAGGAGATACCCCTCATCCAAGGTAAGATGCAGCAGCTGTGCTTTCTTGGAGCAGCTGTGAAGAGATATCCCACGCCCAAGGTAAGAGAAACCCAAATAAGACTGTAAGTGTTGCGAGGGGGCATCAGAGGGCAGACACACTGCAATCATAATCACAGGAAACTGGTCGATCTGATCACATGGACCACAGCCGAATGTGGTCCACTGGAGAAGGGAATGGCAAACCACTTCAGTATACTTGCCTTGAGAACCCCATGAACAGTAACAAAGGGCAAAATGATAGGATACTGAATGAGGAATTCCGCAGGTCGGTAGGTGCCCAGTATGCTACTGGAGATCAGTGGAGAAATGGCTCTAGAAGGAATAAAGGGTTGGAGCAAAAGCAAAACCAATACCCAGTTGTGGATGTGACCGGTGATGGAAGCAAGGTCCGGTGCTGTAAAGAGCAATATTGTATAGGAACCTGGAATGTTAGGTCCATGAATCAAGGCAAATTGGAAGTGGTCAAACAGGAGATAGCAAGAGTGAACATAGACATTCTAGGAATCAGTGAACTAAAATGGACTGGAATGGGTGAATTTAACTCAGATGACCATTATATCTACTACTGTGGGCAGGAATCCCTTAGAAAAAATGGAGTAGCCATCATGGTCAACAAAAGAGTCCCAAATGCAGTACTTGGATGCAATCTTAAAAACAACAGAATGACTTCTGTTCATTTCCAAGGCAAACCATTCAATATTACAGTAATCCAGGCCTACGCCCCAACCAGTAACGCTGAAGAAGCTGAAGCTGAACGATTCTATGAAGACCTACAAGACCTTTTAGAACTAACACCCAAAAAAGATGTTCTTTTCATTATAGGGGACTGGAATGCAAAAGTAGGAAGTCAAGAAACACCTGGAGTAACAGGCAAATTTGGCCTTGGAGCATGGAATGAAGCAGGGCAAAGGCTAATAGAGTTTTGCCAATAGAACGCACTGGTCATAGCAAACACCCTCTTCCAACAACACAAGAGAAGACTCTACACATGGATATCACCAGATGGTCAACACCAAAATCAGATTGATTATATTCTTTACAGCCAAAGATGGAGAAGCTGTATACAGTTAGCAAAAACAAGACCAGGAGCTGACTGTGGCTCAGATCATGAACTCCTTATTGCCAAATTCAGACTGAAATTGAGAATAAATAAGAACTCCTTAAATCCAATTTTAAAAAGATACTTACGAAAACCCTATTGCAGGGACTTTCCTGGGGGCCCGTAGTTAAGAATCTGCCTGCCATTGCAGGAGAGTTTGGTATGATCTCTGGTCCAGAAACTAAGATCCCACATGTTCCAGGGCAGCTAAGCATGCAAGCTGCAACTACTGAAGTTCACATTCTAGAGCCCATGCTCCAACAAAGCTAGTGGAGGTGATGGAATTCCAGTTGAGCTATTTCAAAAGATGATGCTGTTAAAGTCCTTCACTCAATATGCCACCAAATTTGGAAAACTCAGCAGTGACCACAGGACTGGAAAACGTCAGTTTTCATTCCAGCACCAAAGAAAAGCAATGCAAAGAATGTACAAACTACTGCACAATTGCACTCATTTCACATGCTAGCAAGGTCATGCTCAAAATACTCCAAACTAGGCTTCAGCAGTATGTGAAGTGGGAATTACCAGAGGTACAAGCTGGATTTAGAAAAGGCAGAGGAACTAAAGATCAAGTTGCCAACATCTATTCGATCATACAAAAAGCAAGAGAATTCCAGAAAAACATCTACTTCTGCTTCATTGACTATGCTAAATCCTTTGTGTGGATAACAACAAACTGTGGAAAGTTCTTAAGGAGATGGGAGTACCAGGCCACCTCAGAAATCTGTATGTAGGTCAAGAAGCAATAGTTAAAACCGGACATGGAACAATGGACTCAAAATTGGGAAAGGAGTCCATCAAAGCTGTATATTGCTACCCTGCTTATTTAACTTATTTGCACACTGCATCATGCAAAATACTGGGCTGGATGAAGCACAAGCTGGAATCAAGGTTTCCAGGAGATATATCAATAATCTCAGATATGCAGATGACACCACCTTTATGGAAGAAAGCGAAGAGGAACGAGGCAACCTCTTGATGAGGGTTAAAGAGGAGAGTGAAAAAACTGGCTTAAAACTCAACATTCAGAAAACTAAGATCATGGCATCCAGTCTCATCACTTCATGGCAAATATATGGGGAAAAAATGGAAGCAGTGACAGACTTTATTTTCTTGGGCTCCAAAATCACTGTGGACGGTGACTGCAGCCATGAAATTAAAAGACACCTGCTCCTTGGAAGAAAAGCTATGATGAACCTACACGACATGTTAAAAAGCAGAGACATCACTTTGCCAGCAAAGGTCTGTCTAGTCAAAGCTATGGTTTTTCCAGTAGGCATGTACAGATGTGAGAGTTGGACCATAAAGAAGGCTGAGCACCAAAGAATTGAAGCTTTGAAATGTGGTACAGGAAAAGACTCGAGAGTCCTCTGGACATCAAGGAGCTCAAACCAATCAATCCTAAAGGAAATCAGTCCTGAATATTCACTGGAAGGACTGATGCTGAAGCTGAAGCTTCACTACTTTGGCCACCTGATGGGAAGAAAAGACACACTGGAAAAGACCCTGATGCTGGGAAAGATTGAGAGCAAGAGCAGAAGGGGATGACAGAGGATGAAGTGGTTGGATGGCATCACTGGCTCAATGAACATGAGTTTGAGCAAACTCTGGGAGACAGTGAAGGACACAGAAGACTGGTGCACTGCAATCCATGGATCAGGAAGAGTCAGACATGACTGAGTGACAGAATAACAAAAACAAACCAATTCTAGATAGAATGTAGATCTACATGTAAAGCACCAAGCAAAAACTTTAAGAAAATGAATAAAGAAAATATACTTGTTTTGTGGTAAGTGAAGATTTCTCAAATAGGACATAAAGAGATTAACAGATTATACTACATTCAGTTCAGTTCGGTTCAGTTCAGTCACTCAGTCGTCTCGGACTCTTTGCAACCCCATGAATCACAGCACGCCAGGCCTCTCTGTCCATCACCAACTCCAGGAGTTCACTCAAACTCCTACCATCGAGTCGGTGATGCCATCGAGCCATCTCATCCTCTGTCGTCCCCTTCTCCTCCCATCCCCAATCCCTCCCAGCATCAGAGTCTTTTCCAGTGAGTCAACTATATGCATGAGGTGGCCAAAGTATTGAGTTTCAGCTTTACATCAGTCCTTCCAATGAACACCCAGGATTGATATCCTTTAGAATGGACTAGTTGGATCTCCTTGCAGTCCAAGGGACTCACAAAAGTCTTCTCAAACACCACAGTTCAAAAGCATCAATTCTTCGGCGATCAGCTTTCTTCACAGTACAACTCTCACATCCATACATGACCACTGGAAAAACCATAGCCTTGACTAGATGGACCTTGGTTGGCAAAGTAATGTCTCTGCTTTTTAATATGCTATCTAGGTTGGTCATAACTTTCCTTCCAAGGAGTAAACGTCTTTTAATTTCATGGCTGCAATCAGCATCCGCAGATATTTTGCAGCCCCAAAAAATAAAGTCTGACACTGTTTCCACTGTTTCCCCATCTATTTGCCATGAAGTGATGGGATCGAATGCCATGATCTTTGTTTTCTGAATGTTGAGCTTCAAGTCAACTTTTTCACTCTCCTCTTTCACTTTCATCAAGAGGCTTTTGAGTTCCTCTTCACTTTCTACCATAAGGGTAGTGTCATCTGCATATCTGAGGTTATTGATATTTCTCCCAGCGGAATCTTGATTCCAGCTTGTGCTTCTTCCAACCCAGCGTTTCTCATGATGTACTCTGCATATAAGTTAATAAAAAAGGATGAAAATATACAGCCTTGACATACTCCTTTTCCTATCTGGAACCAGTCTGTTGTTCATGTCCAGTTATAATTCTTGCTTCCTCTCCTGCATACAGGTTTCTCAAAAGGCAGGTCAGGTGGTCTGGTATTCCCATCTCTTTCAGAATTCTCCACAGTTTATTGTGATCCACACAGTCAAAGGCTTTGACATAGTAAATGAAGCAGAAATAGATTTTTTCTGGAACTCTCTTGCTTTTTCAATGATACAGCAGATGTTGGAAATTTGATCTCTAGTTCCTCTGCCTTTTCTAAAACCAGCTTGAACATATGGAAGTTCACAGTTCACATACTGCTGAAGCCTGGCTTGGAGAATTTTGAGCATGACTTTACTAGCATGTGAGATGAGTGCAATTGTGCGGTAGTTTGAGCATTCTTTGGCATTGCCTTTCTTTGGGATTGGAATGAAGACTGACCTTTTCCAGTCCTGTGGCCACTGCTGAGTTTTCCAAATTTGCTGGCATATTGAGTGCAGCACTTTCACAGCATCATCTTTCAGGATTTGAAATAACTCAACTGGAATTCCATCGCCTCCACTAACTTTGTTCGTAGTGATGCTTTCTAAGGCCCACTTGACTTCACATTCCAAGATGTCTGCCTCTAGGTGAGTGATCACACCATCTTGATTATCTGGGTCATGAAGATCTTTTTTGTACAATTCTTCTGTGTATTCTTGCCACCTCTTCTTAATATCTTCTGCTTCTGTTAGGTCCATACCATTTCTGTCCTTTATCGAGCCCATCTTTGCATGAAATCTTCCCTTGGTATCTCTAATTTTCTTGAAGACATCTTTTGTCTTTCCTATTCTGTTTGTTTCCCTATTTCTTTGCATTGATCACTGAGGAAGGCTTTCTTATCTCTCCTTGTTATTCTTTGGAACTCTGCATTCAGATGCTTATATCTTTCCTTTTCTCTTTTGCTTTTCGCTTCTCTTCTTTTCACAGCTATTTATAAGGCCTCCTCAGACAGCCATTTTGCTTTTTTGCATTTCTTTTCCATGGGGATGGTCTTGATCCCTGTCTCCCGTACAATGTCACAAACATCCATCCATAGTTCATCAGGCACTCTATCAGATCTAGTCCTTTAAATCTATTTCTCACTTCCACTGTATAATCATAAGGGATTTTATTTAGGTCATATCTGAATGGTCTAGTGGTTTTCCCTACTTTCTTCAATTTCAGTCTGAATTTGGCAATAAGGAGTTCATGATCTGAGCCACAGTCAGCTCCTGGTCTTGTTTTCGCTAACTGTATACAGCTTCTCCATCTTTGGCTGTAAAGAATATAATCAATCTGATTTTGGTGTTGACCATCTGGTGATGTCCATGTGTAGAGTCTTCTCTTGTGTTGTTGGAAGAGGGTGTTTGCTATGATCAGTGCATCTATTGGCAAAACTCTTATTAGCCTTTTCCTGCTTCATTCCATGCTCCAAGGCCAAATTTACCTGTTACTCCAGGTGTTTCTTGACTTCCTACTTTTGCATTCCAGTCCCCTATAATGAAAAGGACATCTTTTTTGGGTGTTAGTTCTAAAAGGTCTTGTAGGTCTTCACAGAACCATTCAAATTTGGCTTCTTCAGCATTACTGGTTGGGGCATAGGCTTGGATTACTGTAATATTGAATGGTTTGCCTTGGAAAGGAACAGAGATCCTTCTGTCATTTTTGAGATTGCACCCAAGTCTTGCACTTCAGACTCTTGTTGACCATGATGGCCACTACATTTCTTCTAAGGGATTTCAGCCCACAATAGTAGATATAATGTTCATCTGAGTTAAATTCACCCATTCTAGTCTATTTTAGTTCACTGATTCCTAGAATGTCTACATTCACTCTTGCCATCTCATGTTTGACCACTAATTGGAATCCTGTGCATCCAAAGACACTATTGTAACAGAAGATCATGAAGCAAGTGAAAGGAGAAATTGACAAGTGTACATCAACCAAACAACTCATATGAAGAATCTAAAAGAATTATTGATGCAAATCAGTAAGAATAAAAAACAATTACTTGAGATAATGAACTGGAGAAGGAAATGGCAACCCACTCCAGTTTTCTTGCCTGGAGAATCCCAGGGACAGAGGAGCCTTGTGGGCTGCCATCTATGGGGTCGCACAGATTTGGACACGACTGAAGCGACCTAGCAGCAGCAGCAGCAAGATAATGGACACTGCACAGAAGAGGTTCTCCAAATGGTCAATAAGCATATGAAAAGTTGTTCAACTTCATTGGTCACCTAAAATGTATCACTTAAATCCACAATGAGGTTTTGTTATATAAGACCAGAATAGCTAACATTAAATGACTAACAATTCCACATGTTGGCAAGGATGGGAAGCACCTGAAACTCTACACTAATGGAGATGGAGTAAATTGGTACAACCATTTTGGAAATCCATTCAGTGATATCTACAACAACCGAACAACAACAGAATATATGCATTCCCTATAGCTTAGAAATTCCAGTCTTAGATAGATACATATGTGTACATGTATACTCAACAAAAGATATACAAGAATATCTTAATGAACATACATGAGTTTTCTTTTTTTTTGTTTATTTTGAAGTGATTCTTTAATTTTTTTTAAAAAAAACAATTTTAGGAATCTTTACTTACAAACAACTTTATCTTAAAATGGAGTAACTTTGGTTTTACGAGCAGCAAGCAAAGTACAGAAGCAAAAATGCATTACAGGAGCATTAAGTTCTACCTTAGGTCACAATGTCTAATCTGAAATCACACCCATAATATCATTTTTCAGGATATCTTGGAAATAGTTATTTCCCAGGATGTCTGAACCATAGTTACTCTATTTTGACTTTTAATTGTAAAAAAAAAAAAAAATTTTTTTAATAGCCAAAGCAGATTTCACCATTAATGACGTCAGTGTTTTTCTAGGTATGAGAAGATGCAAGAATTGGAACTCATAAAACCTTTTTCTGAAAAGATCTAACTATCTGAAGGCCTGTTCTGCCAGGTTTTTTTTTTTTTTTTTTCCAGAGCACAGAGTGCCTCATTCCTGATTTTCACCCTGAACTTCTTTCAGGGGGTGTTGAAGGTCAGCAGCTTGCAATGGTCATGATGTAATCTTTGTAGAGGCAGCTGGCAAGGACCAACTTCCAGTCAGCAGGGTCCCTTCATAGCCACATATCTAACCATGTGACACCATTTCATGGCCATTGTGTCCCGCGGTGCTGGGAAGGCTCATTCCCAGGTCTAGGGATGTGACGGGCCACTCAGTGTGCTAAAATTGGACCAGGCCTTGCAAGTAGCAAAAGTCTCTGGACCACTGTCTTACTAGCCTCCTGATCCAGGAAAATATTTCCTCTTGTTGCTTTTTCCCATACCCAGAGTCACATTATTACAATTATTGATCTCATGTGGTACTGTCAGTTCAGCATTATATCACAAGCTCAGTGAAACAAGTGACATAGAAAATAATATAGCCATAGCTAGAAGTTATTAGTAAAATAAGAATTATAAGTCAAGATCTTTCATTAGATGAAGCCTGGTATACCCCCAAGTCACCTGACTTCATTCATTAAATGATTATAGTCTGGTGTTAATCTCCTGGTTGTACAGTATGGACCATCCAACCTTTATCTGAAGATTGGTTACTGAGATAAGCTTTAGAAACTAACCTAGAGTGTCCTTCTTAATAACTTAATTAAATCTTTTAGCAGTATCATGTAACAAGGAACTGTCTCAGCAGTGAGTCTTAATAAATACTAGACATTAACAAAACTAGAAACTTAATTTAACAATTTACAAAACTTAATATTCCGTGATTTTTCATTATGGAGGCCCTGTAGCCAGGGAGGCTTTAACCCATCAAATAAAAAATGAGGTTTGTCAGGGATCTGGGAAAAGCCAAGCAGCCATCTTGGATTTCCCATAGCCCTGACTCTGATTTCCAGCTATTGTTTTTAATTTTACAATTTAGAAGCAGACTGTTGCCATGGTTTAAGGACATTAGGATGGCACAAGTCTAACAGAGTTTTTGTATAAGCAGAATGAGCTTTTACATGTCTACAAACCCGACAATTGGATTAATTTCTAAAACTAGCATAGGATCAGGCCTATGGTAGAAAAGCATTTGATTTGTATGCAGAGGGCTAAGAAGTCAAGAAAACATTATAAATGATCATACGAATCAGGTCCAGCATCTTGGGCAAGCTGTCTACCTCTGATGTCGTCATCTTCTCATCCTGGTGTAGTGTAGTTTCTTCTGAAAAAAGTCCTTCCATCCAGGTTGGAGACAGTCCTTTAAATTATATCCTTTTTTTTTTTTTTAAGTCCTGGTTGCAGGTCACAAGGCATCTGATCTTCATCCAAAGACAGATCACTGAGATAAGCTTCAGAAACAAACTTAGGGTGTTCTTTAAGAATTCAATTAAATTTTACATTAATATCACATAACAGCAAGGAACTATCCAAGAAATGAGTCTTACTACCTCCATTGGTAGACTGCCATTAACAAACTGGGATTTAACATTTATTGAAACATACATGAGTTTTCATACCAGCACTATTTATGATAGTCAAAAGTTGGAAACAATCCAAACATTCCTAATAAATAAACAAGTATGATAAATTATGTTATATTCATATAATAGAATATTAAACAGCAGTGCAAATGAATGAATTCCTGACATGACAATATAGAAGAGTTTTGCAAACATGTTGAGTGAAAGAAGTCAGACAAAAGGAGGACATATTGTACAATTCCGTTCACACAAAATTCAAAACAGATAGAACTTAAAGACGTTCATAGAAGCCAGGATATTACTTACCTTTGAGAAAGAAGAGTTATAACTGAGGAAAGCAGAAGAAGTGTTTCTGAGGTGCTGGTAATTGTCTACTTCATGATCTGGGGAGTAGTTACACAAGTGTATTAACTTCTTTAAAAATTATCAGGGTTAGGTTTCATGCACTTTTCCTTGTGTACATTATACTTCCACAAACAGTTTAAAAAGTAAAAAATGAATGTGCATGAAGTGTTCCATTAAAGAAAGATTAGCAAGAAACTCCTATTAGCAAGAAACATTAAGAAAAGGCCTACAGTGTAATTTAGTGTTCACAAAAAGAACACTACTGTTTTAGGTTGCACATAAAAGGCATCCTGTTACAGTCAAGGGGACTAGAACACCTCCCTCAAGATTAATGGAAGCACTCCAGAAGATTGCATTCAGATTATGATATCACTATACTACAAAAGAAAGCTCAGAGAAAGATCTTTTTTAAGTTCAGAGCAAATAAGTCTTTGATACAGGAAATAAGATATATCAAAGTAATTTTTCTATTAGAAGAAAATCTTGCCAAAAGAAGAAATACAACAAATCAATACAGATAAAGAAAGCTTGATCCATCTTTCTCTTTCCTCTGCTTTCTCTCCAATCCTACCCATCCCCTAGTAACTCTATTAGCCACATTGTCACAACTGCTGAGTTTTCTCACCTCCTGCAAGACAGCCACTTAGAGAAGTGGGAAGCACAAAGTTCTAAATAAACACAGAATTTCTTGATCACCACTGCTCAAAACCATCCTTCTTACCAATATTATGTTCCTCAACCAAGTCTTTAGGAAACTGGTTAGGGAACAAATACAGAACATGAAAGTTTATACATTTTTTTCTATTAAAATTACCTCATCTCCACATCTGGCATCAAGTAAGTCTATTCATTTCTAAACCTGCCACTCATTGCCCAGAATATCTATGTAGAAATAATTATGCTTAAGTCTCTCTTAGGGGACTTTCCTGGTGGTCCAGTGGTGAAGACTTCGCCTTTCAATGCAGGGGGTATGGGTTCAGTCCAGATTGGGGAGCTAACATACCACATGCCTTGTGGCCAAAAAAACAAAACATAAAATAAAAGCAATATTATAACAAATTCAATAAAGACTATAAAAATGGTCCACATTAAAAAAAACTCTTTAAAAAACATCTCTCTAATGTTACCTTGAAAAAAAAAATAAAAAGCAAAAGTAAACTTATTGAGCTGGTAGAGTAAGTCCCCTTGCACATCCTTATTCCTCCTTTACTTCAAACACAATAATAGTTTAAATTTTTCAGTGTTTTTTAACGACATTGGTATAATTCAGAACAATATAAGTATCTTCATGGTTCAGATATAGAAAGAAGTCCATAATAATGAAAACTAGTTGCAGCCAGCTCTAAGCATGTGAAGCACCAGGATCAAAATTAACAAGTGTTGGTCTCTGCCAGCTCCACTGCTTCAGGAGAATAAGGACAGAACACTCCATGTGTGTCAGAGCCCACATTCAGGCTCAAATGTTGAAACTACAATCTGAAAAACAGACTATTCCTGTCTGGGAACAGAGACTGGAATGGAAAGCTGTTACCCTTGAAACACAAGAAAACAAATGAAAGTTTCTAGGACTAGATGTACAGTATCCCCAAGTCAATAGAAGACATAGTTTTGAACTGGACAAGAATCCAAAGGAAAGCAAATGCCAAATCGCCAAGTACAAGGATGTTGTCTGAAGAAATAAGGGAACCTCTTGCTTAAGATGAGATCTGAAAGTCAGAATTTAAAAACCTGACAAAGAAACCCCACCCAGTAAATGAAAGCTCACAAATTCAACAAAAGGGAGAACTGAATCTCAAAGAAATAGAAACAATAAAGCATATGACAATTTTTTTTAAATAAGCATTTTAATATCTTCAAACTGATAAAAGAAGAAAATGTTTCCATTGCAAAAAGAGAGGGTTGGGTTATGGCACTAAAATAGGTAGATGTAAAATAAAAACAACTTGGTATGATAAAATTATAAATGCTAGAAATAAATATATATATGTATATATATACATCCATCAAGGGCTTTTCTGACGTTTCAGGCAGTAAAGAGTCTGTCTACAAGGCAGGAGACCTGAGTTTGATCACTGGGTCAGGAAGATCGCCTCCTGCCTTCTGGAGCCCTCTGTTTGTGGGACCTAACAGACAGGAAGTCAGCTGGACAGGGAGGAGTATGATTAGCAAAATCCCAGCCCAAGAAATCAGGTAGAGAAACAATAACTGGTTACGCGTGCAGACGTGTAAGCTAGGTTATTCTGTCCTGACAACCTAAAATCTCTAGCAGAATAAAAGTATACTTCCTGCCATTCTCTTTGCCCAGTACAGGTCAGCAAGGGGCTCTGTTCAACACAGCCAGTCAAGGGCCATGCTTATGGAAGTTTCCACAACCATCAGTGCAACAGGAAAGGTGTATGGATCATACACTTGCTGTTAATGCTTCTGCTCTGAATTATTACATGTCACTTTTGCAGCCATGTTTTGTTGGCCAAAGCAGGTCACATCAGTTCAGTTCAGTCGCTCCGTAGTGTCCGACTCTTTGCAACCCCATGATCGCAACACGCCAGGGCTCCCAATCCATCACCAACTCCCAGAGTCCACCCAAACCCATGTCCATTGAGTCAGTGATGCCATCCAACCATCTCATCTTTTGTCATCCCCTTCTCCTCCTGCCCTCAATCTTTCCCAGGATCAGGGTCTTTTCAAATGAGTCAGCTCTTCTCATCAGGTGGCCAAAGTATTGGAGTTTCAGCTTCAACATCAGTCCTTCCAATGAACACCCAGGACTGATCTCCTTTAGAATGGACTGGTTGGATCTCCTTGCAGTCCAAGGGACTCTCAAGAGTCTTCTCCAACACCACAGTTCAAAAGCATCAATTCTTCGGCGATCAGCTTTCTTCACAGTCCAACTCTCACATCCATACACAACCACAGGAAAAACCATAGCCTTGACTAGACGGACCTTGGTTGGCAAAGTAATGTCTCTGCTTTTTAATATGCTGTCTAGGTTGGTCATAACTCTCCTTCCAAGCAGTAAGTGTCTTTTAATTTCATGGCTGCAATCAGCATCTGCAGTGATTTTGGAGCCCAGAAAAATTAAGTCAGTCACTGTTTCCACTGTTTCCCCATCTATTTGCCATGAAGTGATGGGACCGGATGCCATGATCTTAGTTTTCTGAATGTTGAGCTTTAAACCAACTTTTTCACTCTCATCAAAAGGCTCGTTAGTTCTTCTTCACTTTCTGCCATAAGGGTGGTATTATCTGAATATCTGAGGTTATTGATATTTCTCCAGACAATCTTGACCCCAGCTTGTGCTTCCTCCAGCCCAGCGTCCCTCATGATGTACTCTGCATAGAAGTTAAATAAGCAGGGTAACAATATACAGCCTTGACGTACTCCTTTCCCTATTTGGAACCAGTCTGTTGTTCCATGTCCTGTTCTAACTGTTGCTTCCTGACCTGCATACAGGTTTCTCAAGAGGCAGATCAGGTGGTCTGGTATTCCCATCTCTTTCAGAATGTTCCACAGTTCACTGTGATCCACACAGTCAAAGGCTTTGGCATAATCAATAAAGCAGACATAGATTTTTTCTGGAACGCTATTGCTTTTTCCATGATCCAGCGGATGTTGGCAATTTGATCTCTGGTTCCTCTGCCTTTTCTAAAACCAGCTTGAACATCGGGAATTTCATGGTTCACATATTGCTGAAGCCTGACTTGGAGCATTTTAAGCATCACTTTACTAGTGTGAGATGAGTGCAATTGTGCAGTAGTTTGAGCATTCTTTGGCATTGCCTTTCTTTGGGATTGGAATGAAAACTGATCTTTTCACATGACCATACCAAATTTCAGAGTGGAGAATATGGCAAGTGGCAAGTGCAGTCCACTATATGCCCTAAAGGCCAATAAAATTAATAAAAGTGGCCCATTCAAGGGACTAGTAATGAGAAGGTGTCATAAACCAAGAATTATAATTAATCCAATTCTAGGCCCCTGAAGTACACACACACACACACACACACTCATATATAAACACATATACTTTATATATATGTACACACTTTAAATACCTCATCATGCTACACCTGTTTTGTGGGAGCCACAGTGAGACAAATACAGTTTCCAAAAGAGACAATGACTCAGATTGCATAACTTCAACAATACCTTTAAAATTTTGTGCCCTAAAAAAAAAAAAAAATGTGCCCTAGACTGCACCATTAAAGGGAGAACATGTTAATAATTTTAAAAACATTTTTTTATCAGATTTTAGGAAAACAATGTAATAATACAAGAAGGATTGTCTTTGACATTGAAAAATCTTAGTCCCCATGTTGCTCCCCTTGACAGGGCTGCAATAAATGAGGCTGAATCAAGCCAACAATTCAAACTGGTTTAATTTCAAGTGCCAATTTCTACTGCTCAGCAGAGGTTACTAGGTGGTGGATCATCCAGCCTCCCTGTGTGACATGCTTACCTCATTTCCCCCAGCTGTGGCCATGAGCTACTTCTTGAACCTCCAAGAGGACACACTCTTCTAAATGGTTATGTCCAGTAATCCTGTTTCACCTTTATCTTTAATGAGACAAGTCACACATTTGAATCTCCAAATCTCTCATCTGTGTGATTAATTTTTTGAAGCACAGATTTGCATTTTTCTTCTCCAAACACTTTCGAGTTTGGCCTGTATCCTTGAGGCAGTCAGGTACACAGAATGGAAGACATTACATACCTGCCAATTTCACACTTCTAAAAATAAATCTCTTAGAAGAGGTAGGGAAAAAATGTATAAAGGCTTCCATTTTCTAATCATGGGAGCTACTGTCCCACCCCCTCTACTTTTTAGCCAGCATATAGATAATAAGACAGTCCGGATGATCCAAGGTCGAGCTCAAGCAAGTGTGTTTGTTAGAATAGGACCTGCTAACGAGCAGTCAGGTAGTCATGGTATGTCAAAACACCTCAAAGTGGCCCTCTCTCAAGCTCAGAGTGTTAAACCCTCAAACCCTGTCCTGAGCCTACATATAGACTTGAGAGAAAAATAAGACTTTATGCAGGAGAAGATGTAACGATCAAAGGGACCCCATCACTCCCTGGCATCCCAACTCCACCCCTAGTAAAGCCACATCACTTTAGGTTGTGGGTTTCTTTTTGGATGCCTATTTTAGAGGTATTTGTTCCACAGCATCATCTCTTTTCAACTAATCCTCTTCCTCACACAGCAACAGGAGGTGTGGCTTAGGTGTTATGTTTAACCAGACTTTGGAAACTTCAGGTGGCAGAGACCCATTTCAAACTGCATATGCATAAAAAGTCCCACTTTGACTCACAAACCTACAAGTGCATCTGGCATGACTGACTGGACCCAAAGTTTCTACAGTGTGTTCAGAAAGCTGACTCTGCTCCTCTTGGACCTCCTCTCCTCTCTTCATGCTCAGGCAGGCTCTTCTTCCAAGGTGGGAGCAAAGTTAACCATCAGCAGCTTCAACTCCATTCTGCCAGGTTAAGAGTCCCAGCAGAAGAGAGCACACCTCTTTCCAACAGCTCAGACAACAGTACAGGGGAACGTGTCCCTTGTGACCAAATCCTGAAACATCAGAGCAGCCAGGGTCTTAACTCCTCATATGCCTTCATTCTAGCCTTCCCAGTACCACTGGGACTGACAGTGATGAAGGAGTAAACGTACAAAGAAAAATCAGGTAATGAATGTGGGGAATGGACACACAAGAAAAAAAAATCAATATATGCCCACTTCCAGGATGGATGATTTAGGACGTTGCTGACACTGAACATTCTCAGGCAATGTCTAGTCAATCCCTGAGGCCCATTCAGTAACATCTAAATGTAGCAACAAATAAACTTAGGATACAGTAAAGGGAAAATAATACAGTCTGCTTCATTTTTGATAGCATGGAAGGAAAAGAGAGGAAGGTGGAAAGAGGGCCTGGGGTGAGAGAGAGACTAAAGTCACCTTAAGTTCTAAAGAAAAGGAGACTCTAAGCTCTGTGCCCAAACTGTGAGATCAACTCCTATCCCACAGTTACTGTGAATTCCTGAGATGTTCACGGTCTCGTGAAGGCATTAGACAGCCTGTTGCTTCCTTTTCACTCTATACAATCTTTGTCTCACCTTGACTTCTAACCCTAGTACCTTTCTTTGCACCAACAAAGGCAAACTGTCTAAGGCAAGGGTTTAAGATCTCATTGGCCTGTGGGTATTGGCTATGTTACTCTAACTGTCAGGGTTAAGGAAACTGTCTCCTGGTTTCCCAGATCTGCAGCAAAGACCCAGGAGGTTCCGAGGTCTCAGTGCACACCCTTTCCCAGCTAACACAGTGATGGGAGGATTTCAGGTCTTATCAGTAACTCTGGAAACAGCTCTTCAGCTTCCCTTCCACCTACAGCACCTCTCTCCACAGGGTCCAAAATCAAGTCCTTAAAGCTAGCAGGAGGACCATAGCTGAGGAAAATGGCACATTATCCTCCCTCCTACCTTAAAGCTGTAGAAGAAAATCATCCCCTTCAAGAAAAACTCTTGAAGCAAGTCTATTCAAACAGATCCACCCTCCATCCATTCTCTTACCAGATGACTAAACTTTGCCAGACACCTAGGAATACCAGCTGAGACCCAGGCCAATACTAGCTGACAACATTCTAATGAAATGTTTGCTACTGAGTTACTTAGTTATTTACTGTCTCATCCACAGTGCCTTGTCAGAATTCGCCTGGAAAACTTGGCAAATAAGAATCATGCAGCAAATCTTTGGTGGCTGAGAAGTAACATATTTTGCAATTAGAAATGGAGATTCTGTGAAAATAAAAATTAAAGATCAGGAAGTCTAACCAGAGTTAGATTAGGTATTTGATGGGGCTAATTACAAAATACAGGTTTTAACTCATAAAGATTAACTAGCCCTCACTATGGAGAAGGCAATGGCAAGCCACTCCAGTACTCTTGCCTAGAAAATCCCATGGATGGAGGAGCCTGGTAGGCTGCAGTCCATGGGGTCACTCAGTTGGATATGACTGAGCGACCTCACTTTCACTTTTCACTTTCACGCATTGGAGAAGGAAATGGCAACCCACTCCAGTGTTCTTGCCTGGAGAATCCCGGGGACGGGGAGCCTGATGGGCTGCCATCTATGGGGTCACACAGAGTCGGACATGACTGAAGCGACTTAGCAGCAGCAGCAGCAGCAGCCCTCACTATGACCTATGGTTCAGATTTTCCCAGAGAGTACCAGAAAGATCTATATGTGTTGAAGCCACAAAGAGTTCAGACTTCTCTCTTTGAGGTAAACATGGAGAAAATCAACCAGAGACGTTCTGCTTACCTGGTTTATTCCGTGAATTTGCTCCCTTCTTTTTTCTTCATTTTCTCTACATCTTAATCCTCCCCTATGTCCCCTTTTTGCACAACAGAAGTGTTAGTGAAAGTGTTATTTGCTCCGCCATGTATGACTCTTTCTGATCCCATGGACCTGACAGGCTCCTCTGTCCATGGAATTTCCCAGGCAAGAATATTGGAGTGGGTAGTCATTCTCTTCTCCAGGGGATCTTTCTGACCCAGCACTGCAGGCAGATTTTTAACCATCTGAGACACCAAGGAAGCCCCTATACAACAAAAATTAAATCTTAAAATTAAAAGAACAAAATTCACACTTATAGGTCTCTGGCTTACGTATTTACTCAACAATCATTGATGGAAAAATAAAAGAAGGAAAGAGGGAGGAAGGGAAGGAGAAAAGGAGAAGAGTAATAAATATTTCTCACATTTCATGTAAAAAAATGACCACTTTTACTTTCTAAAGGTAAAAAATCAGACTATCAATATATTTTACCCTTAATAATTTATATTTAAATTATGCAATGGTATAAATATTGGATCATTTTTACATTGTAATACAATGCATTACAGGCTTCCCTGGTAGCTCAGCTGGTAAAGAATCTGCCTGCAATGCAGGAGACCCTGGTTCAATTACTGGGTCAGGAAGTTCCCCTGGAGAAAAGATAGGCTACTCACTCCAGCGTTCTTGGGCTTCTCTGGTGGCTCAGAGGTAAAGAATCCACCTGCAATGTGGGAGACCTGGGTTCGACCCCTGGGTTGGGAAGACCTGCTGGAAAAGGGAACAGTTACCCACTCTAGTATTCTGGCCTAGAGAATTCCATGGACAGAGGAGCCTGGCTAGGCTACAGTCCATGGGGTCCCAAAGAGTCAGACATAACTGAGTAACTTTCACTTCACAATGCATTACTTCTATTAAGAAAGGTCAAAATTATACAATAACAGAATTTCCAGAAAGCTTGGATATGCTAGAGCTCAAGAAAACGGAAAAGTGTCAAAATCCCCTTCAACTACTGAGCCCCCACGCTCTGGAGCCTGAGCTGCAATGGAGAGCCTGCATGGTAACAAAAGACCCCACTCCCTGCAGCTAAGACCTGACACAGCCAAGTAAACAAATACATGTTTTTAAGAGAAAAAACACAGAAGAGGCCACAGTGAATCAAAGAACAAAACCCAACTGTATTTGTCTATAAGAAACCGCCTCTAAATATAAAGAAACATATACAGTAAAAGGGTGAGGAGAGGGAAATGGGTGGAATTTTTAGTTTAAATATAATTCTTTAAAAATTTTTCAATAAAAGCTAAAAAATCTTTTAAAAACTAAAGGGGTAGAGAAAATATACCATGCTAATACTAATCAAAAGAAAGAAGGAATAACTATATTAATTTCACACAGAGCTGACTTCAGAGCAAAGAAAATTATCAGAGAAGCAGAAGGGCTTTACATAATGGTAAAGAAGTCAATTCTCCAATAAGACAAAACAATTTATAACGTGGTTTTTGCAGAGTCCTTTTCCTAAAGAATTTTTCTGAGAAGTTTTGTCCATAATTCTATGCTCAATTTCCTAGTCCAAGCTAAGATAGGAACCACAATGTGCTCATAGAACCTTGACTGACTCTATATCTATGCCTTTCTTTAAAAGGTTACCTTCTTTTAAGGAGAAAAAGAATGTGCTTTGTCAACGAATTGACATTATTAGAGGCAATCCAGCTACCTTTTAAATGTAAAAAAAATAAATAAATAAGTGATTTCTTGAGTTTCCAGGGGGAAAAAAGACATTAGGAAGAAATGTGCGTTTCAGACTTCAGAGAATACAACAGTGGCAAACATTCTGATCAGTTCATTTTCTGAATTGGACTTTAAAAAGGTCAGATTTAAAGTTTGCTAGCTATCTGTTTCTCTCCTTATCACAGACAGATAATATCTAATATAAAGGAAATCAAGTCATCTAAAATTTTATAGGTTAAGCATGACACTGTGAAAGCACAGAAATAAACTTCTGGAAAAGCTCTGTATTGTAAGACATATGTATGAATTCATTCATAACTTTTCAACAGCTATACTATTGCAACAATGAGAAACTTAAGAGGAATTGAACCCAAAGGTAGCACATGCCTTGAATAATGAGCAGGAAGAAAAAAGTAGCCATTCAGTCCACCTGAACTTAAAGTCACCAGCCACCTTAACAAGTAAAAAGCTAAAAACACTGAAAAGTCAACAACTCTTCATAGATCTGTCAGAGAAGTGATATCATAAGGAAAACCACTGTCCCAAAAACTGGAAAGACTGATGAAGAATACAGAGAATCACAATTTATATAACATAAATCCACCAGTATAAAATGTGATGGGAACCAGTGCCAAGGTAGAAAAACTTGAGCTGTAATTCACAAACTGCTGAAGGCTCAGTTGAGGAGCAATCTGTGAGTTAAAAACTCCAGAGGGACTCAATCAATAGGGTGCAGCTTTTGTGAGTTTTACCTCCAGGTGTGCACAGTGAATATTAAAGGAAAATGATCCTTTTTTTCTTCTGTCAGGAAGAGGGGAAAAGGAATCACTTTGAGATACACCAGAGTATTCTGTCCTTCATAAAAAGGCCTGCCCTCAGGAGAAACAATTATACTAGAAAAAATGAAAAATTATAATTTTAACCTCCTTGGGTTTTATCAGAGTCCAACCGTCCTGGAACAAAGAAAGTATTCAACTCCATAAGTATCTTGCTTTCCACATGAGAGAGGAGAAATACCCAACTCCAGCCCTGTCCCAATAAGGGGTAGATATAAACTGAGAAGCACCAGTGAAGTTCACAGTCCAAAGCAAAGGCTCACCAGCAGACTGAGACCTTAATAATAGGACCATACAATGCTTCCTCCCCCCACCCCCAACATTTTACCACAGCATTGCTAAAAACATATTTATCAAACTTCATTTTACCCAGTACAACATGTCCACTTTCAACAAAATATTTCAATTCATACAAAGGCTGCTCTCAGACCACAATAAAGTTAAACTAGAAATCAGTAACAGAAAGATAACTAGGAAATCCCAGAGTACATGAATATTAAACAACACATTTTTAAATAGTACATGAATCAAAGAAGTTATCTTAGAAGTTTAAAAATGTTAACTACATGAAAAAGAAAACACAACTTATCAAAACTGTGGGATGCAACAAAAGCAGTAGATTATAAAACAATATATAAAACACAAAATTATAAGACACTGAGAAGACAACCGAGGACAAAATCTAGATGACCTTGGGTATAGCAATGGTATTTTACATACACCACCAAAGGTACAATCCAAGAAAGAAATAATTGATAAACTAGACTTCATTAAAATGTTAAAATTTGGCTCTGTGAAAGACACTGCCAAGAGAATGAGAAGACCTGGGAGAAAGTATTTGCAAAGAATACATATCCAAAATATACACAGAACTCTTAAAACTTGGCAATAAGAAAACAATTCAATTTAAAAGAGGCCAACGATCTAGAGACATCTCAACGAAGAAGATATCCAGATGGCAAGTAACAATGTGAAAAGATGTTCAACATCATAAGTCATCAGGGAAATACAAGTTAAAACAGCAAGATATCAATACATACCTATTATAATGTTCCCAATCCAAATCACCAACAACACTAAATGCTGGTGAGGATGTGGAGCAACATTGCTGATGAGAGTTCAAAATGGTACATCCAATTTAAAAGACAGTTTGACAGTTTCTTACTAAACATAATCCAACTATACAATCTGGCAATTACACTCCTTGGTATTTGCCCATAGGAGTTGAAAACAGTCCACATGAAAACTTGAACACAGATGTTTATGGAAGCTTTGTTCACAAATGCTAAAACTTAGAAGCAATCAAGATGTTCTTTAGTAGGTGAAAGAATAAATAAATAGTGGTACATCCATACAAAAGGATATTATTCCATACTGAAAAGTAATGAACTAAGAAGCCACGAAGAGAAATGGAAAAATGTAAATGCTTGTTATTAAGTGAAAGAAGCCAATCCGAAAAGGCTACATACTGTATGATTCCAACTATATGATATTCTGAAAAAGGTAAAACTTTAGAAACAGTACAAATAACAGTGGTTGCCAGAAGTTAGGGAGTAGAGAGATGAGTGGCAACACTACAGGGGGAGCAACGAAACTATTTTGTACAAACCACAATGATCAACCCCTGTTATTATACATTTGTCAAAGCAATTAGAATGCACAGCACCAAAAGTAAGGCCTAGTGTAAACCATGGACTTTGAGTGATAATGATATACCACTGTAGGTTCATAGATTGAAGTAAATGCACCACTGTTGAACAAGGATGTTGTGCATGTGTCAGGATAGGAAGTATGTGGGAACTGTTTGCACTCAGTTTTGCTGTGAACCCAAAACTGCTGTAAAATAAAGTTTACTAATTCAAAAATGAATAATAACACAAGCACAATTAAATTTTTCAGGCAAGCATACATACTCCATAGAGACTGCTGCTAAGTCACTTCAGTCATGTTCGACTCTATGCGACCCCACAGACGGCAGCCCACCAGGCTCCCTCCGTCCCTGGGATTCTCCAGGCAAGAACACTGGAGTGGGTTGCCATTTACTTCTCCCTATAGAGACTAGAATACAGATTTATTAACAAAAAAATATATAATAATAATAAGCATCTCCCAAATAGGAAGCACTCTCTGAGGTACTAGGAATATAAAATAAATGAGACCTAGATCCTGCCTAATGGGATGATGATATAATCACATGAGAAGTTCTATAACAAAGATGTGTACAAAGTAAGATAAAATTCAGAGAAAGGAAATATACCAGAATTTTGACATTTATCTGATGAACTATGAAGACTACCATCTATGAAGATAAGGTACCACTACTACAAATGAATATGCTAATTTATACAAAATTTACAGAGGCTTCACAGCAGCACAAAACAGGAAAAAAAAAAAAACTAAAGATAAGTTAGTACTTCAGTATTCTCCACCTAGGTTGTTGCCCTTCTAGGGATACAGGGTTGTACTGTTTTTCTGTTACTAAGTTGTGTCTGACTCTTTGCAACCCGAAGAATTGGATCATGTCAGATTCCTCTGTCCCCCACTATCTCCCTGAGTTTGCTCAAATTAAGTCCATTGAGTTGGTGATGCCATCTAAACATCTCATCCTCTGCTGCTCACTTCTCTTTTTGCCTTCAATCTTTCCCAGCTACCGGGGAAGATGGCAGAGTAGACGGACGTGCACTCATCTTCTCCTGCAAGAATTCTAAATTTCAACTTGCTGATGAACAACCATCAACAGGAGAATGTTGGATCCCACCAGAAAAAGATACTTCACATCCAAAGGCAAAAGAGAAGCCCCAACAAGATGGTAGGAAGGGCAAAATCATGTTTGGAATCAGACTCCATACCCACCAGAGACGCTTGGAGGGCTCAAACAAAACCTTGTGTGTACCAGGACCAAAGGACCCCACAAGAGACAGAGCCAGACCTGCCTTTGAGTGTTTGAGTGTCTCCTGCAGAGGCACAGGCCCCCAGTGGCATGCTATGGGGACAGGGACTCTGGTTTCAGCAGACCTGGGAAGCACTGAGTGTGGCCTAAGTTCTCTTAGAGGAGGTCACCATTAGATACACCACAGAGCCACCAAGCAGACAACCCACAAATGGGTGAACCATTATACCAAAGAAGATCTTGCAAAAGTTCTAGGTCCCAGAACAGATTTCCCAACCTGGAGATCTGGCATAGGGGCTGAGAACCCCCAGTGAATTTGACTTTGGAGGCCAGTGGGATTTGATTACAGAACTTCCACAGGACTGGGGAAATAGACTTTTGGAGGGCACAAACGAAACCTTGTGTGCACTGGGACCCAGGACAAAGGAGCAGTGACCCCACAAGACACTGAGCCAGACTTGCCTGTGAGTGACCATGGGTCTCTGGTGGAGGCGAGGATTGACAGTGGCCTGCTGCAGGGTCAGGGGCACTGATTGCAACAATGCAACAGTTCCTTCCTTTTGAAGGAAGTCACCATTACTACCATTACCCCTACCTGTTTGGCCATGTCAAACAACAGAGAGGGAACACAGCCCTGCCCATTGACAGAAAATTGAAATAAAGGTTTACTGAGCACAGGTCCACCCATCAAAATAAGACCCACAGCCAGTCCCTCCCATCAGGAAGATTCCATAAATCTCTTATCCTTATCCATCAGAAGGCAGACAGAATGAAAACCACAATCAGAGAAAGCTAACCAAACTGATTACATGGATGACAGTCTTGTCTAACTCATTGAAAGTATGAGCCATGCCATGTAGGGCCACCCAAGACAGACAGGTTTTGGTGGAGAGTTCTGACAAAACGTGGTCCACTGGAGAAGAGAATGGCAAACCAGTTCAGTATTCTTGCCTTGAGAACCCCATGAACAGTATGAAAAGGTAAAAATTTAGGAAACTGAAAGATGAACTCCCCAGGTTGGTAGGTGCCCAACATGCTACTGGAGGTCAGGGGAGAAATAACTTGAGAAAGAAGGAAAAGGCTGAGCCAAAGCAAAAACAATGCCCAGTTGTGGATGTGACTGGTGATGGAAGTGAACTCCAATGATGTAAGAACAATATTACATAGGAAGCTGGAATGTTAGGTCCATGAATCAAGGTAAATTGGAAGTGGTCAAACAGATGGCAAGAGTGAACACAGACATTTTAGGAATCAGTGAACTAAAATGGACTGGAATGGGTGAATTTAATTCAGATGACCAATATACTGAGGACAAGAATCCCTTTGAAGAAATGGAGTAGACCTCATAGACCAAAAAAAAAAAAAAAGAGAGAGTCCAAAATGCAGTACTTGGGTGCAAACTCAAAAATGACAGAATGATCTCTGTTTGGATCCAAGGCAAACCATTCAATAACACAGTAATCCAAGTCTATGCCCCAACCACTAATGCTAAAGAAGCTGAAGTTGAACAGTTCTATGATGACCTACAAGACCTGCTAGAACTAACACCAAAAAGAAGATGTCCTTTTCATCGTAGGGGACTGGAATGCAAAAGTAGGAAGTCAAGAGATATCTGAAGTAACAGGCAAGTTTGGCCTCAGAGTACAAAATGAAGCATGGCAAAGGCTAACAGGGTTTTTCCAAGAGAGTGCACTAGTCATAGCAAACACCCTCTTCCAACAACAAAAGAGAAGACTCTAAACATGGACATCACCAGATGGTCAGTACAGAAATCAGATTGATTATATTCTTTGCAGCAGAAGATGGAGAAGCTCTATAACATGGGCAAAAACAAGACCAGGAGTTGACTGTGGTTCAGATCATGAGCTTCTTGTGGCAAAATTCAGACTTGAAGAAAGTAGGAGAAAACCACTAGACCACTCAAAATGACCTAAATCAAATCCCTTATGATTCCACTTACAGTGGAAGTGACAAATAGATTCAAGGTATTAGATCTGATAGAGAGGGTGCCTGAAGAACTATGGATGGAGGTTCATGACACTGTACAGGAAGCAGTGATCAAGACCATCCCCAAGAAAAACAAATGCAAAAAGGCAAAATGGTTTTCTGACAAGATCTTACAAATAGCTGAGAAAAGAAGAGAAACAAAAGCAAAGAAGAAAAGGAAAGATATATCCATCTGAATCCAGAGTTCCATAGAATAGCAAGGAGAGATAAGAAAGCCTTCCTAAGTGAATAATGCAAAGAAATACAGGAAAACAACAAAATGGAAAAGACTAGAGATCTCTTCAAGAAAACCAGAGATACCAAGGTAACATTTCATGGAAACATGGGCACAATAAATAACAATTACCTCAGATATGCAGATGACACCACCCTTATGGTAGAAAGTGAAGAACTAAAAAGCCTCTTGATGAGAGTGAAAGAGGAGAGTGAAAATTTTGGCTTAAAGCTCAACATTCAGAAAACTAAGATCATGGCACCCAGTCCCATCACTTCATGGCAAACAGATGGAGAAACAGTGGAAACAGTGGCAGACTTTATTTTTGGGTGCTCCAAAATCACTGCAGATGGTGACTACAGCCATGAAATAAAAAGATGCTTACTCATTGAACGAAAACTGATGACCAACCTAGACATCATATTAAACAGCAGAGACAATACTTTGCCAGCAAAGGTCCATCTGGTTAAGGCTATGGTTTTTCCAGTAGTCATGTATGGATGTGAGAGCTGGACTATAAAGAAAGCTGAGCGCCAAAGAATTGATGCTTTTGAACTGTGGTATTGGAGAAGACTCTTCAGAGTCCCTTGGACTTCAAGGAGATCCAACCAGTTAATCCTAAAGGAAATCAGTCCTGAATATTCATTGGAAGGACTGATGCTGAAACTCCAATAATTTGGCTACTTGATACAAAGAGCTGACTCATTTGAAAAGACCCTGTTGCTGGGAAAGATTGAAGGTGAGAGGAGAAAAGGACAACAGAGGATGAGATGGCTGGATGGCATCACCAACTCAATGGATATGAGTATGAGTAAATTCTGGGAGTTGGTGATGGACAGGGAGGCCTGGCGTGCTGCAGTCCGTGGGGTCACAAAGAGTCAGACATGACTGACTGAACTGAACTGAACTGGGCACAATAAAGGACAGAAATGGTATGGACCTAACAGAAGCAGAAGACATTAAGAAAAGGTGGCAAGAATATACAGAAGAACTATACCAAAAAATCTTCATGACCCAGATAACCATGATGGTGTGATAACTCACATAGAACCAGACATCCTGGAATGCAAGGTCAAGTGGACCTTAGGAAGCATCACTATGAACAAAGTTAGTGGAGGTGATGGAATTTTAGCTGAGCTATTTCAGATCCTAAAAGATGATGCTGTGAAAGTGCTTTGCTCAATATGCCAGTAAATTCTGAAAACGCAGAAGGGGCCACAGCACTGGAAAAGGTCAGTGTTCATTCCAATCTCCAAAGAAAAGCAATGCCAAAGAACATTTATTCTACCACACAATTGCACTCATCTTACATGCTAGCAAAGTAATGCTCAAAATTCTCCAAGCCAGGCTTCAACAATCCGTGAACCAAGAACTTCCAGATATTCAAGCTGGGTTTAGAAAAGGCAGAGGAACTAGAAATCAAATGGCCAACATCTGTTGGACCAAAGGGAAAGCACAAGAATTCCAGAAAAACATCTACTTCTGCTTTATTGACTACACCAAAGAGTTGACTGTGTGGATCACAACAAACTATGGAAAATTCTTAAAGAGATGGGAGTACCAAACCACCTTACCTTCCTCCTGAGAAACCTGTGTGTAGGTCAAGAAGCAACAGTTAGAATTGGACATTGAACAACAGACTGGTTCCAAATTGGGAAAGGAGTACGTCAAGGCTATATGTTGTCACCCTGCTTATTTAACTTATATGCAGGGTACATTATGCAAAATGCTGGGCTTGATGAAGTACAAGATGGAACCAATATTGCAAGGATAAAGATCAATAACCTCAGATATGTAGATGACACCACTCCTATGGCAGAAGGTGAAAAGGAACTGAAGAGCCTCCTGATGAAAGTGAAAGAGGAGAGTGAAAAAGCTGGCTTAAAACAGCATTCAAAAAATGAAGATCATGGCATCTTGTCCCATCACTTCACGGCATATAGATGGGGAAACAACAGAAGGAGTGACAGACTTATTTTCTTGGGCTCCAATATCACTGCAGATGGTGACTGCAGCCATAAAATTAAAAGACACTTGCTCCTTGAAAGAATAGCTATGACCAACCTAGACAGTATATTAAAAAGCAAAGACATTACTTAATCAACAAAGTTCTGTCTAGTCAAAGCTATGGTTTTTCCAGTAGTCATGTACAGATGTTAGAGTTGGTACATAAAGAAAGCTGAGTGCTGGAGAAATGATTCTTTTGAACTGTGGTGTCAGAGAAGACTTTTGAGAGTCCCTTGGACTGCAAGGAGTTCCAAACAGTCCATCCTAAAGGAAATCAGTCCTGAATATTCATTGGAAGGACTGATGCTAGAACTGAAGCTTCAATACTTCAGCCACCTGATGTGAAGAGTTGACTCACTGGAAAAGATAACTAATGCTGGGAAGACTGAAGGCAGGAGGAGCAGGGGATGACAGAGGATGAGATGGCTGGATGGCATCACCAACTAGATGGACATGAGTTTGAGCAAGCTCAGGGATATGGTGATGGACAGGGAAGCCTGGCATGCTGCAGTCCATGGGGTTGCAAAGAGTAAGACATGACTGAGTGACTGAACTGAACTGAACTTTCCTAGCATCAGGGTCTTTTCCAATGAGTTGGCTCTTCGCATCAGGTGGCCAAAGTATTAGAGCTTCAGTATCAGCCATTCCAATGCAGGGTTGATTTCCTTTATAATTGACTAATTTGATCTCCTTGCAGTCCAAGGAACTCTCAGGAGTCTTCTCCAGCACCACAACTCAAAAGTATCAGTTCTTCCACACTCAGTCTTCTTTATGATCCAACTGTCACATCCATACAAACTACTGGAAAGGACTATACAGATCTTTGTCAGCAAAGTGATGTCTCTGCTTTTTAATAAGTTATTTTGGTTGTCATAGCTTTCCTTCCAAGGAGCAAGCATATTTTAATTGCATGACTGCAGTCACTGTCCACTGTGATTTTAGAGTCCAAGAAAATCTATCACTGCTTCCACTATTTCCCCTTCTATTTGCCATGAAGTAATGAGACTGTATGTCATGATCTTAGTTTTATGAATGCTGAGTTTCAAGCCTGCTTTTTCACTCTCTTCTTTCACCCCCAAAAGGCTCCTTAGTTCCTTTTCACATTCTGCCATTAGAGTGGTATCATCTGCCTAACTGAGGTTGTTGTAATCTCTCCCAACAATTCTGACTCCAGCTGAAGTCATTGCGATTCATCCAGCCTAGCATTTTGCATGATGTACTCTGCATATAAGTTAAATAAGCAGAGTGATAATATATAGCCTTGTCTTACTTTGCCAATTTTGAACCAGTCCATTGTTCCAGATCTGGTTCCTGTTACTTCTTGACCCACATACATGTTTCTCAGGAGACAAGTAAGGTGGTTACGTACTCCCATCTCTTTAAGTATTTTCCACATTTGTTGTGATCCACACAGCCAAAGTCTTTAGCCTAGTCAATGAAGCAGAAGTAGATGTTTTTCTGGAATTCCCTTGCTTTCTCCATGATCCAACAAATGCTGGCAATTTGATCTCTATTTCCCCTGCCTCTTTGAAACCCATCTTGTACATCTGGAAGTTCTAAGGTCATATACTGCTAAAACCTAGCTTGAAGGATTTTAAGAATAACCTTACTAGCATCTGAAATGAGTGCAATTGTGCAATAGTTTGAACATTCTTTGGCATTGTCCTTCTTAGGGACTGGAGTGAAAACTGATCTCTTCCCATCCTGTGGCCATTGTTCAGTTTTCCAATTTTGCTGACATAGTCAGTGCAGCACTTTAATAGCATCATCTTTTAGGATTTTAAATAACTCTACTGGAATTCCATCACTTCCACTAGCTTTGTTTGTAGTAATGTTTCCTAAGGCCCACCTGACTTCACACTCCAGGTTGTCCAGCTCCTGGTGAGTGACCACAACATCGTGGTTATCTGAGTCATTAAGACCTTTCTTGTATAGTTCTTCCATGTATTCTTGCTACCTTTTCTTAATCTCTTCTGGTTCTGTTAGGTCCTTACTATTTCTGTCCTTTATTGTACCCATCCTTGCATTAAATGTCCCCTTGGTATCTCTAATTTTCTCGAAGAGAGTTCTAGTTGTGCTCTTTCTATTTTTTTCCTCTATTTCTTTGCTTGTTCACTTAAGAAGTCCTCCTTATCTACCCTTTCCGTTCTCTGAAACTCTGCATTCAGTTGGACTTACCTTTCCCTTTCTCCCTTGTCTTTTACTTTTCTTCTTTCTTTAGATTTGTAAAGCCTGCTCAGACAACCACTTTGCCTTCTTCCTTTTCTTTTTCTTTGAGATGGTTTTGGTCACTGCCTCCTATACAGTGTTATAAACCTCTGGCCATAGGTCTCCAGGTAGTCTGTCTACCAGATCTAATTTCTTGAATCTAGTCATCACCTCTACTGTATAATTGTAAGGGATTTGATTAAGGTCATGCATGAATGACCTAGTGATTTTCCCTACTTTCTTCAATTTAACCTTGAATTTTGCAATAAGGAGCTCATGATCTGAGCCACAGTCAGCTCCCAGTCTTGTTTTCCTGACTGTATAGAGTTTCTCCATCTTGAGCTTCAAAGAACATAATCGATCTGACTTTAGTATTGACCCTCTGATGTCCATGTGTGGAGTTGTCTCTTGGATTGTTGGAAAGGGTATTTGTTATGACCACTGTGCTCTCTTGACAAAACTCTTTTTAGTCTTTGCCCTGTTTCATTTTGTGCTCTAAGGCCAAACTTGCCTGTTATTCTGGGTTATCTCTTGACTCTCTACTTTTGCATTCCAATCCCCTGTGATGAAAAGGACATCTTTTTTGGTGTTAGTTCTAGAAGGTCTTGTAGATCATCCTAGAACCAGTCAAGTTTAGCTTCTTCAGCATCAGTGGTTAGGGCACAGACTTGGTTACTGTGATGCTAAATGGTTTGCTTGGAAACAAACAGAAATCATTCTGTCATTTTTGAGTCTGCACCCAAGTACTACATTTTGGACTCTTTTGTAGACTATGAGGGCTACTCCATTTCTTCTGAAGGATTCATGTCCACAATAGTAGATATAATGATCTTCTGACTGCAAGAGTCAGTTTAAAACAAACGGTTTAAAAACAAGTGGCTTAAAAACAAATGGCTTAAAAACAATCGGTTTTAATTCCCAGACATTTGCATATAGACTATCCATATATTTTTCCCTTTAATACAGTTCAGTGGCTCTCAGTCTTTAGGATATATAAGAAATAGAATACAGAGTTAATGGGTATATATTTTGTAGGCAAGTTTCAGAATTTTCCAGTGTTCTTTTGGCCATACAATTTACTGACTTCACAAAATATTCTCTTAGGCCTCGACTAAATTTGTTTTAGGTATTTTCCCAGAGGATGCTGATAGTTGAAACAAATCTAACAAGATAAAATAAATAGTTTCCATTTAAATTTAAAATAAACTCATTCTTAAATCTTTTGAAATAGCTGATTTCATGCTTCAGTTCAGTTCAGTCGCTCAGTCATGTCCGACTCTCCGCGACCCCATGAATCACAGCACGCCAGGCCTCCCTGTCCATCACCAACTCCCGGAGTTCACTCAAACTCATGTCCACAGAGTCGGTGATGCCATCCAGCCATCTCATTCTCTGTCGTCCCCATCTCCTCCCACCCCCAACCTTTCCCAGCATCAGAGTCTTTTCCAGTGAGTCAACTCGTCGCATGAGGTGGCCAAAGTATTGCAGTTTCAGCTTTAGCATCAGTCCTTCCAATGAACACCCATGCTTAGTTAGGGATTAAAGTTTCTTACATAATCTGACTGAAAAAGGCATAAAATGTCACATGTTACCAAAAAACTGCTCATCACTGAATGTGCCACTGGTTAAAATATTTTTACATAAAATCGAAGCTAGTAAATAAGTAACTTAAAAGGAGTCTTGGCATGAACACAAATGTTGACTTACCACTGACAGAAAGGGAAAAGTAGAAAACTACATTCAAGTTGTTAGAACATTCTATCTCTCAGTTGTATCTGACTCTCTGTGACTCCATGGACTGTAATCTGCCAGGCTCCTCTGTTCATGGAATTTTCCAGGCAGAATAGCAGAATACTGGAGCAAGTTGCCATTCTCTATTCCAAAGGATCTCCCTGACCCAGGAATCGAACCTGTGTCTCTTGTGTCTCCTGCATTGTCAGGAGGATTGTTTACCACTAGCACCACCTGGAAAGCCCACTCAAGTCAGCTCTTTCCCAACACTATACTATTGAATACAACACTGCTAAATTTCATCTATGTTCTGGCATCACTGCTCCCTAAATTTCTGTACAGCACACTCCAACCTTAGTCATGTCCACACTACTTTTTTAATAGAACTGGCTGATAACACTTGATTCCCATCATGAAATTCCCAGCCACAGACGTGGCTGGTGTCATGACTATTTAAATGGAAACATGTTGAAGTAAGGATGTCAGTATCTCACCTGATATGGTAGGTTTTATGGTCAAGGAAGGAAATGAGGAAAACAGGAATTGTTTATTTACTTCCAAGTCTCACAAAATAGATTAGGATTTCCCAAACTGTTGTTAAGTCATCAGCCTCACAAGGTATTCCATTAAGAGTTTGATGGACAAATGACTTTGGTAAATGGTAGGCAGTATGCCCCCTTCTTAGAGATTCACAAGACACATTAAAATATTAGACAACTCTTAGAAGTTTAAAAGTAAAGATATATGTTTCACTCTAACCAGTGTTTCCAGACCTATTGCATTTTGGAGCTAAAGGGTGACAGTACATATGCTATCCCAAAATATGTCACCTGGGCATAAGAATTATTTTGACATAAAGGCACTTGAAAAGCTAACTTCCCTTTTTTCTTGCTGAAAACAGAAGACAAAACTTTCATGTGAGAGCTGCTCTCCCTATGCCAGGAGGAAAGAAACATCCTTATCACCAGAGGCAGGAGTTGAAGCTGAAAGAATTCTATACAAATAGACCTTGTTAAAATAATTATCTCTCTATATTCTTCCCATTTAGTTTAATTATTTTTCACAATTGCCTTTCTTTATTCAACCTAGTATAAAAACATTTAAGTTTTGCCTATTCTTTTGTGTCTTTGTTTCCATACAAAGGCTCCTGTGTCATGTAAAACTTATATTAAATAAATTTACTTTTCCTGTTAATCTGTCTTATATCAATTTAATTCTCAAGCCCAGTTGGGGACCTTACATAGTAGGGGTATACCACTCCTACAAAACTGATTTTGTTTCGTACTTACCAGCAACCACTGAGAATGACTATTTTTCAGAACACACCATAGAAAATGCTACACCAGAGAAAAGCAGAGAAGTTAGTTTTGAAAATGTGTCTCCCATTTTAAGCGGAAATGCTTACTTTATAAAGCAGATAGATGATGGGATTATTACTCAATTTTCATGAGCCTCAGTTCAGTTCAGTTTAGTCGCTCAGTCGTGTCCGACTCTTTGCAACCCCATGAACCACAGCACACCAGGCCTCCCCATCCATCACCAACTCCCGGAGTTCGAGTTGGTGATGCCATCCAGCCATCTCATTCTCTGTTGTCCCCATCTCCTCCTGCCCCCAATCCCTCTCAGCATCAGAGTCTTTTCCAGTGAGTCAACTCGTCCCATGAGGTGGCCAAAGTATTGGAGTTTATTATACTTTTAAAAAAACTTTCCCAGTGAACTAGAGGGATGGGATGGGGAGGGAGGTGGGAGGGGGCTTCAAGATGGGGAACACATGTACACCCGGGGCAGATTCATGTCAATGTATGGCAAAACCAATACAATAATGTAAAGTAATTAGCCTCCAATTAAAACAAATAAACTTTTTTTATTTTTTTTTTCCTAGAATGGCTTCTTTATTTTTTTTTTTTAATTTTACAATATTATATTGGTTGGTTTTTTTTTAAAAAAGTAAAAAAAAAAAACTTTCCTTATACATTTAAAATAAACTAATAAATTTTCAGTTTGTTTTGATTATATGTAATTCTTTTAAAAATATAATTGGTCTTCTTAAAAGCATCCAGGGCTCCCTTGGTGGCTCAGCAGTAAAAAGACCGCCTGCAGTACAGGAAACATGGGTTCCATCCCTCAATCAGGAAGATCCCCTGGAGAATGAAATGGCAATCCACTCTAGTATTCTTGCCTAGGAAATCCCATGGACAGAGGAGTCTGGCAGTCTATAGTCCTTGGGGTCACAAAAGAGTCAGACATACTTAGCAACTCAACAACAACAACAAAAAGCATCCAATGTGAAAATAATTCTTCCCACTCACACGTGATGCAGTCAAAAAAAGTGAAGACTCTAGGATTCAATGACACAGTAACTGATCAGGTCTTTTTAGACATGTTAATTAAAGTAAAATGCACAAACTAATCACACAATAAATTCTTGTTGAATTGAATTTAATTGAATTAAATCACAATATCCTTATTGTGACTTCCCAGATGGCACAGAGGTAAAGAATCTGCCTGCCAGTGCAGGAAATGAGGGTTCAATCCCTGGGTCAGGAAGATCCCCTGACAACCCACTCCAGTATTTTTGACTCAAAAATTTCATAGACAAGCAGCCTGGTGGGTTATCGTCCATGGGGTTGTAGAGAGTCAGACACAACTGAGCAACTGAACACACATTCACACACATACTTAGTGAGATAAAACCTAAAAAGAAATGAGCTACAGTCTTCTACCCATGATGCGTATTATAAACCAATTAGTACATAAGCAAGTGGTAAGTAGAGAAATTCTATCAGTGTAGAAGGTAGAAGCTGTGTTGACTGAAATGCCATTTTTTCAAGTAAGAGGAGCCACAATTGTGGATGAAAGTAAATTCTTCAGCAGGAAAGAACAATGGTCTCCACTTGTTGCTGCAGAGGCAGGAGCCCTTTCAATACCATATTATTTCAAGTAAGTGTCTGCATCCAGGATCCCTTCTCCAAAGAGGTGTACCCCAGCCTTTTTTGCTCTTCTTCCTTTACTCAGAACTCCAATCCCAGTTGTACTGTCTCCATGTTAACAAGCCAGTACTTTCATTCTATTTTGCTTGTGTATTTTTGGTATCCCATAAGGCAACCCCTAGTTGTTTTGCCTTCAGACATCATTACTGTATCGGTTGAAGTTCTGGCTACAGAGTTGCATGGGTTTTAAATGGTCTGCCTCAGTTCTATTTTCCCATAAACCTTATTATTTTTCAGTTCAGCTCAGTTCTGTTGCTCAGTCGTGTTTGACTCTTTGTAACCCCATGGATTGCAGCACGGCAGGCTTCCTTGTCCATCACCAACTCCAGGAGCTTGCTCAAACTCATGTTCATTGAGTTGGTGATGTCATCCAACCATCTCATCCTCTGTCATCCCCTGCTCCTCCTGTCTTCAATCTTTCCCAGGATCAGGGTCTTTTCAAATGAGTCAGTTCTTCTCATCAGGCCAAATATTGGAGTTTCAGCTTCAGCATCAGTCCTTCCAATAAATATTCAGGACTGATTTCCTTTAGGATGGACTGGTTGGAACTCCTTGCAGTCCAAGAGACTCTCAAGAGTCTTCTCCAATACCACAGTTCAAAAGCATCAATTCTTCAGCACTCAGCTTTCTTTATGTTCCAACTCTCACATCCATACATGACTACTGGAAAAACCATAGCTTTGACTAGACAGACCTTTGTTGACAAGGTAATGTCTCTGGTTTTTAATATATTGTCTAGGTTAGTCATAACTTTTCTTCCAAGGAGCAAGCACCTTTTAATTTCATGGTTGCAGTCACCATCTGCAGTGATTTTGGAGCTCAAGAAAATAAAGTCTGTCACAGTTTCCTTTGTTACCCCTTCTATTTGCCATGAAGTGATGGGACCAGATGCCATGATCTTCATTTTTTGAATGTTGAGTTTTAAGCCAACTTTTTCACTCTCCTCTTTCACTTTCATCAAGAGGCTCTTTAGTTCTTCTTCTCATTCTGCCATGAAGTTGGTGTCATCTGCATATCTGAGGTTAATGATATTTCTCCCAGCAATCTTGATTCCAGCTTGTGCTTCATCCAGCCCAGCATTTTGCATGATGTATCCTGCATATAAGTTAAATAAGCAGGGTGACAATATATAGCCTGACATACTACTTTCCCAATTTGGAACCAGTCTGTTGTTTCATGTTAAGTTCTAACTGTTGCTTCTTGATCAACATACAGATTTCTCAGGAGGCAGGTCAGGTGGTCTGGTATTCCCATCTCTTTAAGAATGTTACACAGTTTGTTGTAATCCACATAGTCAAAGGCTTTGATATAGTCAATAAAGCAGAAGCAGACGTTTTTCTGGAACTTTATTATTTTTAGCACACAATTTATCCTAATAGGAAGTTTTCCAGGAACAAAAATTTCATGTTCTATCAAAAACTCCTACAGTTATAAATCACTCTCTTAAGAGAATGAATGAATGGCATGTTTTGACTATACAGGCTGTTGTTAGGTTGTTTCTTTAACCCAAGTGTTGGGGGAGGGAAGGAGTTGGAAGTTTAACTCTGTTATGGCTTGAATGATTTCAGTGTCATCCTAACCCTTCCATTTACTCTCAATCAGACTTGTTTCTTATTTCTGGAGAAATCACATGCAACTCAGGGTTTTTGTAGATATTCTCTTCCTTGTCATTTAAATCTTAGCTCAAATGTCAACCTCCCCGAGAAATCTTTCCTGACCACCCTCTCTAAGGCTGTACTCTCTCAACTTCTGTTCTATCACCCTTCTCTTTTTCAATGCCTTCCTAACACTTAACATCTCCTGATCTGTTTTTGGTTTGTTGGACCCATGAAAGACTAGACTTCAACTGCCTTTTTGACTAGAGAGATGAAGCAGGAGACCAGAGTGCTCACAGCTGAAGAAGTGACATACTGAGAAGGCCCCACAGCCTCTAATCTACAGTCTAAGTTCCTGTGTTTCTAGTCTCATTTCATACTGCTTTCCCTAACAGCTTCTCACCACAACCCTAGCCATTCATTGAAACTTTTGGAGGAACAATCAGTCTCCTAGTTTGATCTTTGGCCACACCCGACTCCTGTTAATTCTTTGATAAATTCCCAGTGTCTAGAAGACCCTGGCTTCTAGGAGGCTCTACAAAAATATTTCTTGATTACATGATGTAATAGAAGAAAAATTACTAACTGAGAAATGAAGAGATTTTTTTCTGGTCACTTAAAATAACCCTTAAGTAGCTGAATCTAGTCCTTTTTTTTTTCTCCCCTGTGTTTCTGTGCTTACCATTTGATTGGTTCTCAGTGTATTTTATGTGGATGAACAGACCTACACCATATTTTCAAATTCTTTTTGTTTTCTGTGTTTTTTTAAGAAACATTCTTTAGCTGTTTTCCCTGTTAGCTTTGATGTTTTTATAAAATCTGTATCATCTAAAGGCAATGGTATAAAAACAATTAGAGTTGAATCAATGGATGCCTTAGTGACTCAAACAAGTTGAGTAAGGACTTCCCTGGTAGTTTAGATGATAAATAATCTACCTGCAATGCAGGAGACCTGGGTTCAATCCCTGGGTCAGGAAGATCCCCTGAAGAAGGGAATGGCAAGCCACTCCAGTGTTTTTGGCTAAAGAATTCCATGGACAGAGGAACCTAGCAGGTTATATAGTTCATGGGTTGCAGAGTCAGACATGACTGAGCAACTAACACACATACATGTTCTAGAAGAGACACTTGCTTCAAAACAGATAATAGATAACAAATTGAAGGATCTAAATATCCAAATTTAGAGTGTTTTCATGTTCATAGAGTCTTATGTCTATTTTTGGCATAAAATAAATGAAAGTAAGTTTTAGTCCCTAGGATTATTTTTTAAGTATACCATAAAATTCAAATTTTTCCTTTTTTCCCCCAAATCCAAGCTCCAATTTCAAAGAATGATTCTCCAGAGAAAAGGATCATCTCTTTTCTAGATCTGTAAAAATCAAAACTACACTTAAGTTAGAATTCACATTTGGATGGTTTCCATAATAATGAAATCACTAAATAAGTCATAAGCATTTGAACCAGACAAATAGCAATATGATAAGAATATATGTTCCAAATTTTAAACTAAAATTTGTAATTAGGTTCATGTCATACAGCAACAACTACAGTGATAGGTAGGGGCACTGGTTTTAGCTGTTACATTTGTTCATTCACCTAACATCACTGAATAACATGAGTCACGATTATAATGTTCAAATTTAATACAGATGAATATTTCTGTCTAATTAATATATAAAAGTTCAGGTACACAGCACTTTAGCTCAAAAGATTAAGCTCCACCAGCTCCCACAGCTGTGTTATTGTCTCATTTTAATGGGGCTACAAACGCATTTCCCTGCCTCACAACTAGGAAAACACTTTGCTTCCTCTGAAGAGTAATTTCAAATGTAAACAATACCTTTAAAATAAAAATATTGGAACACTCTGAGTCTAGTGCATCTGCAAATAAAAAAGAATAGAAAATGAAATGCTCCCACCTACAATAACAAATGAATTCACTATAGATGAAGCATTTTCTATTAACTGGTACCATGGGACTAGATGACTTAGCTGTCAAGAAATTTCCCATGGGGGTGCTAGGCACAAATCAGTCCAACAGTAATGAATCTCATCCTATTTTACCTCTCTTCTAAAACCATTATATAAATTGCTTCAATTCTGTATGAAGGATAAACCCAGTGGGCTAAGGGATAAAAAAGGACAGGGAGCACTTGGCGTTACCACACTGGTAAAAGTGCAAGTGCAGTGAAAGTACAAGTCGCTCAGTCGTGTCCAACTCTTTGCGACCCCATGGAGTGTACAGTCCCTGGAATTCTCCAGGCCAGAATACTGGAGTAGGTGGCCTTTCCCTTCTCCAGGGGATCTTCTCAACCCAGGAATCAAACCCAGGTCTCCTGCATTGCAGGCAGATTCTCTACCAGCTGAGCCACCAGGGAAGCCCACACTGGTAATCTCACATAAAGTTTACACCAGATTCACTACACAAACATAAGCTATTAAATAGTAGCTGTTACAATTATGTTGTTGTTGTTATGTAATGATGACGATAAGTAATACTTATTAAGCTGCTAAGATATACCAGGCTTTGTTCTATTAAGTACTAAGAGCTAACGTATGTCAGCTCACTACTACAAGCTCCACTTTAACAATTAAGGAGACAGTAACTGAAGAATTTAAGTAACTTGTCCGGGGTCACAAAACCAATAAACAGCAAACTTTAAACTCCCTGCTGAAACTGAGCAGGACCCTCTGGAATTCCTTAGCACAAAAGCCTTTCTGTGTTCCCAGATTTCTTTTTGGGGGGATGGGGTGCACTGGGTCTTTGTTGCTGCCCACAGGTTTTCTCTGTTTTATAAAGAGCAGATTGCTATCTCTGAGATAGAACTCATTTCCCCTACATTGGCAAACAGACCCCTAGCCACTGTGTCACCAGGGAAGTCCCCCATTTCTTCATTAATGGAATAGGCTTCATTCACCCTCCATGACCTTCCCCGAGTTCCAATGGGCAGGTTCAAATGGTCACTGATAAAACAAGGGAAAGAAAGTGAAGTCGCTCAGTCGTGTCCGACTCTTTACGACCCCATGGACTGTAGCCCACCAGGCTCCTCCATCCGTGGAATTTTCTAGGCAAGAGTACTGGAGTGGGTTGCCATTTCCATCTCCAGGGGATCTTCCCAACCCAGGGATAAGGGGATGTGGAAACGAGGGAGGAACAATCAGGAAACAATAGTGCATCCCTGGGGCAAGGTTCAAACTACTGCACAATTGCACTCATCTCACAGGCTAGCAAAGATACGCTCAAAATTCTCCAAGCTAGGCTTTAACAGTACATGAACCAAGAACTTCCAGACATTCAAGCTGGATTTAGAAATAGCAGAGGAACCAAAGATCAAATTGCCAACACCTGTTGGGTCACAGAAAAGCATGAGAGTTCTAGAAAAACACCTACTTCTGCTTTATTGACTACACCAAAGTCTTTGACTATGTGGATCACAACAAACTGTGGGAAATTCTTAAAGAAATGGGAATACCAGACCACCTGACCTGCCTCCTGAGAAATCTGTATATAGGTCAAGGACATGGAATAACAGACTGGTTCCAAATTAGGAAAGAGTACGTCAAGGCTATATATTGTCACCCTGCTTATTTAACTTATATGCAGGGTTCATCATGCAAAATGCTGGGCTGGATGAAGCACAAGCTGGAATCAAGATTGCTGGGAGAAATATCAATAACCTCAGATATGCAGATGACACCAACCTTATGGCAGAATGAGAAGACCTAAAGAGCCTCTTGATGAAAGTGAAAGAGGAGAGTGAAAAAGTTGGCTTAAAGCTCAATATTCAAAAAATGAAGATCATGGCATCTGGTCCCATCACTTCATGGCAAATAGAAGGGGTAACAAAGGAAACTGTGACAGACTTTATTTTCTTGGGCTCCAAAATCACTGCAGATGGTGACTGCAACCATGAAATTAAAAGACGTTTGCTCCTTGGAAGAAAAGTTACGACCAACCTAGACAGCATATTAAAAACCAGAGATATTACCTTGTCAACAAACAAAGGTCTGTCTAGTCAAAGCTATGTTTGTTTCTAGTTTGTAACTATGCTGAGTAGTGGCAATATGATCATTCCCATACAAATAATTTCTGTTGGGTAATGTCCAGGATTGAAATTGCTGGACAATAGTGTAGATATATATTTGCTTTAATATACATTGTCAAACAATTTTTCAAAGTAATTGTATCAATTTGATGCCTACCAGCAGTGTATGAAAGTTCCAGTTGCTTCATATACTTGACTGGTACATTGATTTCAAAATTAGCTGAGGGTAAGAAACTTTCTCAAGTGTTCCTATGATCTCCAAAGTTCTAGTCATTCCCCAACTCCAGTTACGGTCTTTATTTCCAAGAATTAAAGCAAACAGAAATATTTGTTCATGAATCTGAATACTTAAATGCAAATAATGTTTTCTTCTGATCAAATCTAAACATTTTCTGATGGCATCAAATGTCCAATGGAGAAAAAAATGAGGTTTCTATTTGGTATGTATGCAAGAGTTTTTACACTTGCTTCTTTAGCAAAATTCTGTGTATCTGAGCAGGCTGGCTGACAACTGCTCTCTGCAAAAATTAATCAATTAAATGATTCTATTTTTTCCTTTGCAAACAAATTTGCCTTTAGCCAACACAGTGGAGAATGAGAACACCTCCTTTGCAAAGTGAAGCCCTGCTTTATCCTATCCATCTTCATTAGCTGTCACAAGGGCTAATGTAGGAAAGTTCTTTTCAGCAATTTATTCCTGAACCAATTTGATCATGAAGTTTGTGCACAAAAAGCCCATTTGTCAAAACTAAAGAATGCACATGGTTGGGAGATAGAGGCTTTAAGGAAATGGCATATAAAACATTCCCTGAAATTAGCACAAATATGTCTGTGCTGTCTCACATTAATTTAAGAGAAAACCAACACTGCATTTCTCTAAAGTTCTTACAAACTACTGTTTTCCCTTCACATATGTCATATAAAAATATATGTATATCAATCCTATTCAGCTTCAATTATTATTCTTTAAGAGAAGTTTTCTTATGACCCTACTTCCTCAAAGTCTGAGTATTGATTACATCTAGACATTCTTCCAAAAGCAGCATTTTTGCCATAAAATGGTACCTAAGACCATTCTCCTAGATGATCAAACAAGACAGTTCTTTAAAAGTTTGATGTCTCTTCATTCTCTATTGCCATTTCTGAAGAAATTCTTTGCTTCTATAAGTACAACCACAACCTCCCTAAAAGTTTACTCTTTCTATCTTCTCTAATAAATGCTAGTCTGACGCCATGAACTTTGTAGAAGCCGCTACTATAAGACACAGCCACAGAAACTGCTTTTCCTTAGTCCAAAGCTCTTTCATCTTTGGAAAGTTGTGTACCAAAATGCTACAGTGAACTGATTTTGGCTCATCATGCTGGAATCCCTAATTTTCCATCAACTCCAGGGAGTTTTCATGGGCTTCTCTGCTCTGTTCTGTCTTCACCTGCTTCTCTCTAATTTCCTGGCCCTCTACCCTACCAGCTCTTTCTATCAGCTCCTTCTTATCATTCAAACATGCTAATACAAACTCTATTTTTCAAAACAAAACAAATCCTCTACCCTCGTCTTCCTCTTCAGGCCCTGTTCTCTCTCACCCTTTGACAGCCAATTTCTTGAAAGGGTTAGTTACCAGGATTCTATTTCCTCACTTCCTAATCAGCTCTCAATCCACTCAAATCTTTCTTCTGTCCCCATCACTCTATGCAAAGTTTATCATGAATACTCTCATTGCTAAATCCAATTAATAATTTTTACACTTTACTCTCAACAGAACCACTGACCATTCCCCCCTCTGAAAGTACTTGGTCTGCCTGGCTTTGTCCCATGACTTTCTCCTGGTTTTCCTTCTGGCTACACACCTTTTCATTTACAGCCTGATGTTCCTCTAATCACTTCTTGGAAGTTGGTGTCCCCAGGGTTCCCTGAGCCTTCTACTCTCACACTGCACCTACTCCCAGATATTCCCATCCACTCACATGAATTAAATTAGCAAGTAGAGCATGCCTCTTCTCATAGTTTATAGACACATGCAACAAGGATTGTGAGATAATATGGATGTGAGAAAACAGAAGCCCACCGATCTTTTCAAGAAATACCCTTATATAAGTAACTTTCAAGTTTCTCTCCTGAATTCTAGACCTATAAAATCAATTTCTACATCTTCACTCAAACTCATTTTTTTCAACCCTCCTCAAACTTGCTTCCAAATTTCAATGAATAGCATCACTATCCACTCAATAAGTAAATTGTGATTCAAATGATCTCACTGCCTCTACTCCTTTACCCTTTCCAGTCACTCAAACTGTGTTCATTCTAAAATTAACAAGTAATATTTTACTGAGTGATTACTATGTGCCAAGTGCTACGCAAGAAGATTTTACATGCATTACATAGTTGAATTCTTTATTATTCCCATTTTTAGAGTTGAGGGAAATTAAACTTAGAGATGTAGCTAATTTGCCTAGTTATTCAGCTAACAAATATGAAGCCAAAATTCAGAAAGCCATGCATGCGTGCATGCATGCTAAGTTGCTTCAGTCATGTCTGATTCCTTGTTACCCTATGGACTATAGTCCACCAGGCTCCTCTGTCCATGGGATTCTCCAGGCAAGAATACTGGAGTGGGTTGCAATGCCCTCCTCCAGGGAACCTTCCCTACCCAGGGATCAAAACCCATGTTTCTTAAGTCTCCTGTGTCTGCTGCATTGGCAGGCATCTCTTTACCACTAGCACCACCTGGGAAGCCCCGCTATTATATTATGCATGTGTGCTAAGTCGCTTTAATCATGTCTCACTCTTTGCAACCCTATGGACTGTGGCCCACCAGGCTCCTATGTCCATGGGGATTCTCCAGGTTATTATGCTGTACAGTCTCATAAACATTTTTCAAATACACACACCTACATCTCTAAAATAAGACATTGTCAAATTCATTCATATTCTCATTCTCTTTTACGCTACCTTTCTTGAATTCCTAAAGTAGACTTTTAATATATCTCCTTAAATTTATTCTTCCTCTATTTCCACACCAAAAGGTAACTGTCAAAACATAAATCTAATCAAGTTATTCCTCATTTTAAAATCTTCTAATTTTTTTTATTCTCCTTAATGGAAAAATTCTAATTACTTACCATAGCTTATAAAACCTTCTGCGATTGGACCTCTTCAATATATCTCTTACCACTCTGCTTATAGTATCTACCAGCTGTACCTAACAGTTTCATGTACCCTGTGTATTCTAACTGCAAGACCATCAGACTATTTTCTCTGTACAAAACAATCTGCCACCCTACCCCATTGTCTCCTGGCTAGATCTTACACTTTCTTGAGATTGTCACTTCCCCCATCCTCAGCAGACAGGTCAGACTCCTCAGCTGTTTCCCCACTGTACCTTACACTTCCTTTATCACTTTAATTATTTATTACAATTGTTTTCTCTTCTTCATTTTAAACTCTTTGAGGACAGAGGTAATGGTGCCCATTTTCCATCACATTTCATCACATTTAGGTGCCTAGCACAGTGCCCAATACAGAGTATCTATCCAATAAATATGCATTGGATAAATTAAAAATTCATTAATTAATTGCTATCATTGCATATTATCCCTCCAGAAGCTTACGCTCCCCCCAAAATTATTTGTTTGCCTCCATCAGCAACTCCTGACACTTAATTTTCCAAATATCCATGCACTGTACAAATACTGAAGGAGGTATACAGATGGCCAAAACAGAGTTGCTGCTGACAAGGAGTGTACAGTACAGTCAGCTATTTCAGAAAAGTTCCAAATAGATGGGGGGGGGAGATAAAATATGATTAATTCCAGCAAGATTATGGGTGGTCTCATCTGAAATGAAGCTTTAAGAGGGATAGAGTATCAATAAATGGAGATGGAAGTAGGGCTCCTAAAGGTAGAGTCTTAGGAAGACAGCAAAGCCTAGAAAATAACTATGAAAACTAGAAGAGCAAGGATTGTGAGGAATATGAGTAATCTAGTTTGTCTAGAGCTTAGGGAATGACAACTGGGAGTAGATAAACCAAAAGGATATTTTGAAGTCATATCATGAAAGGCACTGACACCAACAGAAGAACTATATACATATTCAATAGTCAGTGGGAAGCCAACAGTATCAGCAAAAGAGTGACAGGATTGGAGCTGGGTTTTATGAATATTTTCTCCCACAGTGTGCAGAATAAATTAAGGCAGGAAGACACTGATGATGGGAAAATTCCCACACTTCATCAAATCAAGTTCAAAAATCAATGGTAAAAAGTACCATTGTGTTTAGCATTGAAAACGGAATGCAAATGTCCAAGATGGAGAATGTCTATTGAGAAACTGAAAGTGAAAATGTGGCCTCTATTCTTGAGAAGCTTCTATTGTTGTAGCAAAAGCAGAGAGTATGATAAAGCATTGAAGTATGATGTGGGAAACACAGAATGGAAGAACAGACAAGAGTCTAAAACTTGGCACTCATGCAGGAAGAAAGGAAAATCTTTCCCCAAAATAACTGAACTGAAAAATAATAAGCAATTCTTATATAAATCAGCAGTCTGAATCACACAATCAGTGTGATCCAAAAAGTCACAGAAAACTTAAAAGAAAGGACAAAAGAGACACTGTAGAGTTGAAATTTATAAAACTTGGCAAATAATTTAATGCGATGAAGGAGAGGTCAAAGTGATTAAGAGTTTATCCACAGGACCAGGCAGACAGAGATGTCAAGAATAGATGCCACTTGGAAAAGGACACGAGTGTAGTCTGTATAGCTTGCACTTCAACTTTCCATTCGGATACCTAGGTGAAAGTTTATAGCAGAAATATGGAAACACAGATTAAGAATTTAGCATCATGCTATTTTAAAAAATCAAATCTTAAATGTTGTGGCTTATTAACTGGATAAAACTCACAGAAAAATCTGTGTAACACACGCTCTACTCCCTAAACCCAAGAGAAATAATAGATGTTGTAAAACTAGATCTTGATGAGAGGAAGAAATTTCATGTTTTACTCTTTATGTATTTATGCTGTTTGAATTTTATAATAGTCAAACACTCAAGTATTATGCAATTTTTAAATCTTTGATTTAAAATATTTGGCACTAGAGACATAGATCGTGATCTCACTGGCATAAGAATTATATAGAAGATGCAGGAGAGAATACAGTTGGACAAAGACACAACTATAAGAAGATAAAATAAGTGGTCTAAAGATTAAGTTTGGAAATATAGGCTTAGAATGAGAAAAAGACAAGACCAAGGAAAGAAGAAAATATGTGTCCAAAAACTGAAGATTCCTTATTTATCAGAAACATGCAAAGAACTTTATAGTAATAACTTTATCTTCCTAAGACAGCTGAAAATATATATAAAAGTTCTCATTTGGAGATGTGGAAACTGAGGCTCAGAGAGGTTAAAATTTAAGATTTCATAGTTAGTTTAGTTGAAGAATGCAAGTTCAAAGCCAGTTTCAAATTCAGAGACCTTACTTGAAGTTCTGGCCACTTGCTTTTATTTGGAAACAATGATTAAAGTATCAAAAATTATAAAGAAATAGCAAAAATGATAACTAACAGGAGGTTAAATTGAGTGTTTACAGAATATTAAGACTAAAGCATATTTGGGACTAGAATATTTGAGACTAGCATTTCTGAAACCAGCATGTCAGTGAGTGAAAGGAAAGAAACTCAAATACAAGAAATTAAAATGTAAATAAGGTCTTGGCAGTTATAGGAGTAAGAATAATTCTTTCAATGTGGTATTAAGGAAAGTTTATGGTTGAAGAAGAAAGAGGGTGCAATTAATGAAGAAATAGGGGTCATGTTATAGATGAAAACTCTAAGCTTGGAATATTTTGCAACCTGAGAGAAAGATGTAAAAAAGAGAAAGAAAATGAACCTCAGTGGGATGAACTGAGAGGTTCTATTGATGACTTCAAAAAGGAGTGGCTAGTACAGAGTTGGAGGCTTAAGGAATTGATAGATTTAAAATGATCCCTGTGAGAAATATGAAAGAAAGTTAACAATAATATGTGATCAAAAAGCTGCTGAGTGGTAGAATGAATCTGAAAATAGTATGAATTTTACAGGTACACATCCAGATTCTTAACTTTATTTGGCAATATGCAATAGTCTAATATTCTAAAGAGTAGCCTGGAGGACTTTAAAAGTTCATCACTACAAAATAGGTGGTAAAGTCAGAAATTTGGTATGGATCTAAAGTTTCAGTTCAGTTCAGGAGCTTAGACATGTCCAACTCATTGCAACCCCATGAATAACAGCACGCCAGCCCTCCCTGTCCATCACCAACACCCGGAGTTCACTCAAACTCATGTCCATCAAGTCGGTGACGCCATCCAGCCATCTCATTCTCTGTCATCCCCTTTTCCTCCTGCCCCCAATCCCTCCCAGCATCAGAGTCTTTTCCAGTGAGTCAACTTCTCGCATGAGGTGGCCAAAGTATTGGAGTTTCAGCTTTAGCATCAGTCCTTCCAATGAACACCCAGGATCGATCTCCTTTAGAACAGACTGGTTGGATCTCCTTGCAGTCCAAGGGACTCTCAAGAGTCTTCTCCAGCACCACAGTTCAAAAGCATCAATTCTTCGGCGATCAGCTTTCTTCACAGTCCAACTCTCACATCCATACATGACCACAGGAAAAACCATAGCCTTGACTAGACGGACCTTGGTTGGCAAAGTAATGTCTCTGCTTTTTAATATGCTATCTAGGTTGGTCATAACTTTCCTCCCAAGGAGTAAGCGTCTTTTAATTTCATGGCTGCAATCAGCATCCACAGTGATTTTGGAGCCCAAAAAAATAAAGTCTGCCACTGTTTCCCCATCTATTTCCCATGAAGTGATGGGACCAGATACCATGATCTTAGTTTTATGAATGTTGAGCTTCAAGCCAACTTTTTCACTCTCCTCTTTACTTTCATCAAGAGGCTTTTTAGTTCCTCTTCACTTTCTGCCATAAGGGTAGTGTCATCTTTATCAGTCCTTAAATCAAGTCCTGTTCTGTAACCTACTATCTCTTTTAGTGTTGAGAATTTTACTTCATATCTAAGCCTCAAATTTTTAGTCAGAGGAATCAAGATAATAATAGTGCCTATCTTTATCATTTGTTATGAGAAATAAGTGTTTACATGACACAGTATTTAGTACTCAATATTATAATCAAAATTAAGCACAGGGAGAATTGAGAGAAATTTATCAAAGGACTACAAGAAGATGAGCTAGTTAATGATGAATGATGAAATAGAAGAGGAAAAAGATGACGTCATGGTTAGAAAAGGAAATTTCAAAATTTGCGATCTTGCAGGCAAAGCAGTCTTGACTGATGAACTGTAAGTTCAAACTAGGTAATTAAGTAATTTTTTTTAATGGAGGCCATTGGAACTGAGGCATCTGAGAATCTGGAAAGGGAGTACAAAGATATTCCCAAGGAAGATGCCTCAGGCCAAGTAATGAGAATGACAGAGATGGGTGATGCAGTAAATCAATAAGAATAGTAGGAGAATGTCTAGATGTTGTTTACAGGTGACTGACACAAGGAATAAGAGAAAAAATGATGTAAAGGAATCTCAAAACAAGAAATTATTAATGGAGAGCAAGGAATATATAAACTGTCTCTCTGGAAATAGAACATGAGAAAAGAATTATCAAGAATTAAAGCATTCTGAGATTTAACCCTACCTGTAGGTAGCAGTTTAGCTTGCTACACACAGCTTTCATGGATGCTAGCAGAAGAAACAATATTCCTTTATATCTGTATATATGGATATACACAGATACAGATAGCTAAAGATATATGGAGAGTTTTGTGGCAATAGTAGTAGCCAGAGTATTGTCATTTTCTTGTGTCATTTCAGGACATGCAATTCCTTCATGAAGATATGAAAAGGGAAACACCTGCACACTCAGCAGTTTGGAAACACAGAAGAGGAGGAAACCTGAGCTTTGGGAACCTGATTCTTTTATAATGGGAGCTAAACATGCCCGCCCTTTGCTCTGAAGGCAGACACTATCTTCCAAGGTAGTTTGCTATACAAATATCCTTGAAAAGATAGTCTTTGGGACTCTGTGGGAGAGGGTGAGGGTGGGATGATATGGGAGAATGGCACTGAAACGTGTATATTATCATATGTGAAACGAATCACCAATCCAGATTTGATGCATGATACAGGATGCTCGGGGCTGATGCACGGGGATGACCCAGAGGGAGGATAAGGGGAGGAGGGAGGTGGGAGGGGGTTCAGGAAGGGGAACTCATGTACACCCGGGGCGGATTCATGTCAATGTATGGCAAAACCAACCAATATAATATTGTAAAATAATTCAGTTCAGTTCAGTCGCTCAATAATTAGCCTCCAATAAAAAAATTTTAAAAAAAAGAACAAAGGCAGCCAGTGCCTCTACTCACAAGATATGCAGAAATGCAAGAGACCCATGGAGAATTGTCTCTTAACAAGTATCTTCATTGGGAAAAGATAGAAAGGAAGTATTACCAGGCAAGAAAACTAAAAAAATCAGTGCAAGAAGATAAAAATAGGTCACCATACTCACATAACTTTAGCCTCATTTCATGACAATTCCTTCTCCTAGAGATTTTTTTTTTTTTTCCTTTAAGCTAGTATGTTAGAGCTTGGGGCTTACCCAGCTTCCTGGAGACTTCCCCCTCCTGGGCCCCATACTCATACTCACCTACGAGACTCAGTGTTTCTCAGACTCCCTGTTGGTTTTTTCAGTAACTATTATCATAAAGCATGTTGCTTCTAACTGTAGGAAAGGTATTTGCTACTTACAGAATTCTGGAATTATTATATCATTCCTGTCTACTATCTGTTCATTTGTGTACAAATTACTCCCAGCTCTTAGCTCACATAAGAAACACGTTTCTTGAAAACTTCCAGAACTGACATGGAAGTTCTGTTTATCTGAGAGTTCATATAAAGACTAGGACTGAATCGTATATGTTTCTTCATAAATAGAGACTAGGGATAGTGGAAATTCAGAAAAAGAAAGTGTAACTATAAATTTGAAAAATCACATATTAAAGCAACCCACCAGCACCTTCTTTAATCATATAAAACATTTAAAATAATTCCACAGCAACCAACCCTACTTGTAAATAATTTTATCCATGTGATAACACAAGCTTTGTAAAATACAACATTTTATCACTGCGTAATATGAGAAAATCCCTGAGAAAGAGAAGGTTTGGTCCCAAATTCATACTTAATCTGCTTTGTGAAAAACATCTGGGTTTTTATGATCATTTGTTGCTAAGCACTGACTGGGCTCAAAGTCTGAAAGACTGACAGTGTTTTACTTTTCATTTGGAATAAACTGTCAGCTCCTGTTATCTTTCTTACCCTTCCAGAAAGAGGCTAAGAGTAAAAATTAAACTTTATTATTTCCTTTAGGCAAGGACAGTTTCCTTTTTATACAGGCAATAATAATGGTCACTGTCCCATAGCCCGACATAGTATGCCAGGTGTCAGAGAAAAACCAGACCCTGACAGTAGTTAAAGCAGTAAAAACAGATTTTTATTCAGGACTATTTCAATAGGAAAATAAAATCACAGTATAGAATTGGGCTTAATTCTTAATACAAGCTTAAAAAAATGGGAATTTATAGCTAAGGAGAAAAGTAGAAGGGTCAGTGGATGGAAAATTAACTTGAAGGGTAACATAATTTTTGCTACACCAACCTAACAGGATTCTTGCTGAAGGCAGGCAAGGGTGATCAGATATCACCAGGGAGATGGTGGGTGATGAGGAATTTGGCAACATGTCAAGAGTATGCCTGTGTTTAGCCAGTGGAGTTCCTGTCTATACTGACTAGACAGGATTCTTACTAAAACTAGACTCTACAAGAATGGAGACAGAAGCCCAAGGGTCCAGTTTAGTCAAGCAGAGGATTCAGAATAGCCTGACTATAGCGTTTGGTCAAGGAGAGAATCTGTCACAGGCATTCATATAAGCCACACAATAATACCTTAAGACATATTCTGTTATTTTCCCATTTTAAAGATGTGGACACTGAGGCACAGAGGGATTAGCACTTGCCCAATTTCCTATGGCTAGTAGGAGGTAAAGCTAGGATTTTTTTTTAATTGAAATATAATTGAACCACAATATTATAAGGTGTACAACATACTGATTCAATATTCTTATAGATTATGCAGATATTATAATAGTATAATATTACAAAGTTATTTTATATATTACGTACCATATAAAATTAGGGATTGCCAGGTGGCACTAGTGATAAAGAACCCACCTGCAATGCATGAGACCTAAGAAGTGTGGATTCGATCCCTGGGTCGGGAAGATCCCCTGGAGGAGGGGACAGCAACCCAGTATTCTTGCCTGGATAATCGCATGGACAGAGAATTCTGGCAGGTTACCGTCCATGGGGTCACAAAATATTGGACAGGACCGAAGCAACTGAGCACAAATGCATGCACCATACAAAGTTACTACAATACTCTTTATTTCCCGTACTGTGTATTACATCCCTGTAACTTATTTATTCTATAACTAGTCATTTGACCTCTTAATCCCTTTTACCTATTTCACCCACCTCACCTATCCCTCTCCCCTCTGGCAACCACTAGTTTTTTCTCTGTATCGATTAATGTTTCTGCTTTTAAAAGGAATATTTGAACCCAGGCAGTCTAGTTCTAGAGTCTGTGTGCCTTGCAAGGACACTACTACCAATAGTGGCATTTATTGAGCACTAACCATGTTCCAGTAACTGCGCTAATTGCTTTGCATGCTTTATCTCACAGAAGCCTGAAAACAACTCTGTGAATTTGGCTTCATTATTATTCTCATATTACATATGACAAAACTGAGGCTTCAGGAAATCAACACAGGTCATGTAGCCAGTAAGTAGCAACAGTCAGATGACTAGTAGTAGCAAAGGTGGGATTTAAACGCAAGGTTTTCTTATTCCAGAGCCCATATTCCTAACTTCCTCTTTCTGATCATTTTTTTCAGTTTTTAAATATGTATAAAGCTTCTACTAGGCAATATGCAAGGTACTAGGGTTATAAGAGCAGGAGAGACCAACCTTCTTGCCTTCACAGAGCTTATTCTATGAGAAAGACAAGCAACCTATGACAATTGCAACCTAGAAGAATAGATACTGAATAGGATTAGTTACAGATGCTGTGAGAGTAAACAGGAGGCCCCTACCACTGGTTTGAGAGACTAAAGAAGGCATCCCAGAAGTCACAGAAGGTGTGGACAGCAAGCAACATCTAAGCACAAGTCTGTATCACTGTGAAACACGGAAGGGGCAGGGGTTAGCCAGGTGGCCAAATTAAAGGACATGTGTTCCAAGCTGAGGAAAGGGCCTGGGTAAGCACTCCAAGGTGAGTGTGAAAAGAACACAGGGTGTGAAAGAACACACTGTGATGTGCTGGGGAGATGACAGAGGACAGAAGCATGAAGGGTCTTGTTGGCCATTCACACTTAATTCTAAGAGCAGCAGGAAACCAATGAAAATTTCAAGAAGGAAAATAATAGGTTCAATTTGCATACCGGGATGACCTCTCAGACTGCATCATGAGAACAAGTGTCTGGAAGAAGAGCTAGACTGATGGAAAGCCAATTATGAGATGGTCAGGAACACAGGCAAGTGGCAGTTACAGGAGCAAGATGCAGGTGGATTTGAAAGTGATTTCCAAAGTAGTGTGAAATTTCCACGACTTGGTAATTGGTAGAGCTGTCAGAGGAGGAATCAAATGACAAGCGGTTTCTAGTTAAGAAATCTATTCAAAAAGGAAGGCAGTATAAGAGAAACAGCAGCTTTAAGAGGGAAAATAATTATTTCTGTCTGAGAAATGCTGAGCTACCGTGCTCAGGGGACATCTAGATGAACAAGTTGTTTATCTGGTCGGTAAGATTGGGGCTCAGGAAATTCTGAAGATAAAGATGTGGGAACCATCCTCACACATAATAGTTAAAGCACTAGGGCTTGTGACATCACACAAAGAAAGTATGCAGAGTAGGGAAGAAAGTAAGAATGGGAAACCAGTCTTTAAAGGTTAAACAAGGTTTCAAAGAATGACTAGCCTTGAGATGTGAGGAAAGCCAAGTGACATCAAGTGACTTGGCACTTGATGACTGACATCAAGCCAAGTGACTGACATAGAAATCAGGAGAAAAGATTTCAGGAAGGAAGGAATGACAACCATACCAAATGCTGCTGAAACAACAAGAAGACTGAAATTACACCCAGTGTGTTCACCAAAAGAATAGATTTTTGTAGCTTAGAAGAATCTGCTAGAAGACAATTGCATTCCAGCCTTTTATAGAGCTTTGAAGGGGCTTTCCAAATGGCTCAGTAGGTAAGGAATCTGCCTGTGATGCAGGAGACACAGGAGACATGGTTTCAGTCCCAGGGTCAAGAAGATCCCCTGGAGGAAGAAATGGCCACCCACTCTGGTATTTTTACCTGGAGAATATTATGGACAGAGGAGCCTGGCAGGCTGAAATCCAAAGGGTCACAAAGAGTTGGACAGGACTGAGTGTTAGCTTAATTTGTGTATTTGTATAGAGCTTTGCTGCTGCTGCTGCTGCTAAGTCACTT